>NC_134571.1:174539694-174839694 GCF_050947875.1 Dermacentor variabilis
TTCGGGGTCGTCCGCCTTGCTTCGGCCCTATATAGGGCAGCAAACGTATCTCCACAAGACGCCACGGAAGACATTGTCTGCCCAAATATGCAGCAAAACATCGTCGTTATGAGTACCCCTCACTCTCCTAATGCAGAACGGTACCACCGACTCGACAGCTCTGAGGTCGACGGACACCAGTTCGAGATACGGACATATGAAACTGCGCCCGACTATACAGTCAAGAGAGTCGTCCGAGGCATTCCTCTCGAAGAAGACGCGAAGGACATTCACCTCAATATCGTCAATAAGAGGAACCCGAATGCCTTAGCGGCCAAAAGACTCAGCAAGACCACGTCGGTCATCATCGCCTTAGATGGCGGTCGAGTACCAACGTGGGTCTACTACGGGGGTGCTATGCTCAGGTGTACCTTGCACAGAAAGCAGATTGACGTGTGCTACCAGTGCGGACGCGTCGGCCATCGCATGGACGTCTGCCCGAACCCCCAAGACCGTGTGTGCAGAGGCTGCGGAGCCTCGAACCCAGACCCCAATCACACATGCACGCCAAAGTGTCACCTTTGTGGGGGAGCGCATCCCACTGCGGACAAGACCTGCAAGGCTCGGTTCAAGACCCCCTATCTTGTTAAGAAACGATGCGCAGACCGACAGATGGCAGCGGCGGAGGCAGCCCTCGAGCTACAGCAACAGAACTACGATGAACATTTCCCACCTGCCTCCCGCTCCCGCTCTCGAGGCTGGGCCCGGTCTCGCTCGGCTGCGGGGCCTCCATCCCGCCGGCAGAGCAGGTCTCGGAGCCGGGCACGCAGCAATACCCCCGGGCGCAGCCGTGGCCGTTCGAGCTCTCGGCGTCCGAAGCAAGCTGGCCAGCATGATTCGGACCTACCTGACAAGGGGAGCTGGGCACATGCGGTTAAGGGCACGCTGAGGCGCAAGGCTCAGGGAGCTACTGCTCAGGGAGCTACAATAATAAAAGGGACCCTAGGGATGTGTCATTTGAAGCAATGCAGCGTGAGAACGCACAGTTACGGACGGTCGTGCTACAATTAACCCAAGAAATTCGAGAGATTAAACAGTCGATGGCGCAGACATCTATACCGAAACCTGCTGTAGTCCCGACTCCCGTCACGAACGGTGACGACACTGCGGCGCCGCCCATAAGGAAACCCGCGGCGGCCAGTTCCGAGTCTCAACAGCTCGAGAACCTCGAATCAGCAGTAAGTGATTGGCGCAAAGCACATGTCACGATAAATGACTGGCGGAAAGAACAAGAAGAAATGAGGAAGCTGCTTTCAGAAGTTCAAACCGGGTCCGCAACATCGGCGTTGCGGTCAATAACCTCACTGCTCGAACAGACAGGGTTGAAACCCATATAGACAAAATCGAGACTCACATAGCCCTTCGCCCAGGCATGGAAATGATGCCCACCATGGGCCCTACAGTCATTCACCCTAGCCTTTTTTCAGGTAATGCACAAGTACAGCACCACGATGGCCAGCCCCATGAACGAACTCGTGGTGTGGCAGTGGAACTGTCGGGGCTTCACTAAGAAGCAACCACTGTTGCAACAATACGTCCGACACGCGCAACCCAAACGCGACATCATAATGATACAAGAAACAGTAGGTACCGTACCAAAGCTTCCAGGTTACACTGCGAATGCCTCGCCGATTCCCGTTGATCGCGGACTTGCAATTTTAATTCGGAAAGGGACAGTAGAGCAAGAACACAGCGTAAGCGGCACACATGCGGAAAAAATGCTTGTAGAGCTCCTTCCTAATAGAACACGCAACCACAGTGTATTTCTCCTCAACGTATGTAGTGATCCGGCTCACTCACGGGCTCGTTTCCTCTCTCTGTTCCGAGGGGCGCTTGCCTTCGCGGCCGCAAACCCGTTTCTGGTGGGGGGAGATTTTAACGTCCCGGACGAGGCCTGGGGCTATGGCTACACTACCGCCAAAGTTCGACGCCTGTGGCAGGACCTGCATGATGCCGAATTAACGCTTATTACCGATCCTACGGCGCCGACCCGCACGGGCACCTCTACGGCACGTGACACGACACCAGACCTGACGGAGGTGCGTAACATCCCTCAAGCAATGTGGCGCAATAACTTTGAAGATCTCGGTAGTGATCACATGATCATAGAAACACGAATTCCTCAGGTGGGTACACCCCCTTTTTCTAAGCTATTCAAATGGACGGACTGGGACAAATTCCGAAAGCAGCGAGTTGAACAGTGAGGTGAGGAGAACATCGATGACACCGAGGCATGGATGGAGACGCTCAACGACGACATGAACAAGGCGACGCAGACGCTCGCACCCGAACTCTAGGTTGACAAGATCGACAGCCGACCAGCCCACCTCTGGGAAGCCAAGACATCACTAAACGCAAGATGGAAGAAGCAAAGTCACCACTGAAGGCTTCGTAGGAAGATAACACATATCAATCGCCAGCTGGAAGAACATTGCCGGACCTTAAGCCGCCAACAGTGGTATGACATCTGCAACGCAGTCGATGGGCAGCTCCACAATGGAAGCACGTGGCGTCTCCTTCGTCACCTCTTGGGGGAAACGCAGAGCAAGTCTGCTCAGCGAGCAAACCTGAAACGCCTTTTGCACAAGGAACAGGCTACCACGAGTGATCACCAGCTCGTGACACGCCTGCTAGCAAAGTACTTCCCTCAACGGCCCGATGTTCAACACGGATATTACACTGGAGATACAAATGTGACACTCGATGAAGAATTTCACGAGTCAGAGATCCGCGCAGCTCTCCACGACCTTAATGGCACATCAGCACCTGGTCCCGACAAGGTTACGAACAAGACTCTGAGAAACCTCGATGATGCCTCGATAACCGCTCTTACGGCATATATCAACAAACGCTGGCGAGCACGTCGCATCCCAGAGGCGTGGAAACGCTCTAAAGCAGTCTTGATACCGAAGCCAGGCAAGCCGTCCAGCCTCGATCACTTGCGGCCCATTTCCCTCACATCCTGACTATGGTGGGCTTCGGTCACACCTCTCCACTCAAGACGTGATGCTCCAGCTCTACCACCAGATTATCAATGACCCAACTAGTGGCAACCGGGCCATCCTCGGCCTAGATCTGGAAAAGGCATTTGACAATGTAGCTCATGCAGCAATCCTGAGCCGCATAAACAAGCTCAACTTGGGTGAGCGAAGCTACAACTACGTCAGAGACTTCCTGTCGCGCCGCACAGTCACCCTCCCGGTCGGCAGCATGACATCCGACGAACATACACTAAGAAGCACCGGCACTCCTCAAGGATCGGTCATATCCCCGCTCCTTTTCAACCTCGTGATGCTGGGTCTCGCGGCCTACCTCGACGAGATCGATGGCCTCCATCACGCCTTGTATGCAGATGACATCACCCTGTGGATCAACAAGGGCAGTGACGGTCAGATAGAATGCACCTTACAGGCAGCGGTCTCTGCAGTCGAAGCCTACCTCCAAGACACAGGTCTCCAACTATCTCCACTGAAATCGGAGCTGCTCGTCTACCGCCCGCGCCGCCGGCCCAAGCCTACAGCCGAATCGCGCCAATGTGACGACATAATCCTCTATACGCAAGACGGCTCCTGCATTCCCCGAGTCCCGAAGATACGCATCCTAGGCATACATATAACAGCCAATGGGTCAAACATAGAAGCTATTCGCAAAATCGAAGGCAAGGTTACAGCGGCTACCCGCCTGACCAAACGCATTACAAACAAGCACACGGGCATGAAGGAGGACAGTGTCATGCGCCTCATACACTCTTTCGCAATCAGTCACATCACTTATGTGGCTGCCTTCCACAACTGGAATATCACTGAAAGGGAGAAAATCAACACCCTTATGCGCAAGACTTACAAGATTGCCCTTGGCCTACCGGAGTCCACAAGCACTGCTCGTATGCTACAGCTGGGGGTATACAACACGCTTCAGGAAATCGTGGATGCGCAAAGAACCTCTCAAATCGAACGCATGTCTCAGACAGTCACGGGCAGGTACATCCTGCAGAAACTCGGCTTCAACTACCACGTCCAACACGGTCAGAAACAGGTCATTCCACGCGATCTCTGCGACACGCTGATTTTCGCCCCTATACCTCGAAACATGCACACCGAATTTAATCAGGGCCGACGCCAGGCCCGTGCCAAGACACTGCTGCGCTATTTGGATGGAAAGAGGACTACGCGCTTTGTAGACGCCGCCGAATACGCTCGAGAACACCGGTTCACGGCGGTAGTCATAGACGTTAGCTCCCGGCTTACGCACGCGTGTAGTGTCGCAACGGAATACCCGGAAACAGCGGAAGAGGTAGCGATTGCGCTTGCGCTTACCGACCCCCTCTGCCACGCAGTTTTTAGCGACTCACAATCCACAGTTCGCAACTACGCGTGGGGGCGCATTTCCTCCGAAGCTCTCCAGATTCTAAGGAAAGCTGGTCGACAGCACTTCGATAACACTGCGATCATATGGTTTCCAGCGCACGTCGCCAACCCCACCGATGAGGGCCTCATTAACTTGAACGAGGTAGCACACCCCTCTGCGCGAGAACTGACCCGCCGCGCAGAATCGGAGACCGCCTCTTCGAGTTCGGAACTCCTGGTTCAAAACACGCGAGAACGCCTGGTCAGGTACAATGACATCACCAAGCACTACCAGCTAGGCAGGCGGTTGCTGCCCCCACCTCACCCCATGCTGAAACGTCGCCAGGCAGTCATCTGGCGACAATTGCAAACACAAACATTCCCCAGTCCGGTGCGATTGCAGCACATTTTCCCCGCGCAGTACCCGACTGCTCTTTGCAAATTATGTCAGGAAAATAGAGCGACGCTGTCACACATGTTGTGGGAGTGTCGGGTTACATCAGCTACAATGGCCGTAGCTCCGGAGGCTCTTGCGTCGAAGTGGGCCGCCGCTCTGCGCAGCTCCAACCTCAAGACACAAGAGTGGGCTGTCCAGCAAGCCCGAGAGGGGACTTCGAGGCAAGGCCTCGAAGTCCCCTCATGGGAGACCTGAGCCCGGGTCGTCAAATTTGCCGGATTCAAAATAAAGTTCTTTCCATTCATTCCGGTACACTTTATGAAATGCTTTATTCATGCAATTCTTTTTATACAGTATAGTCAACATCGCTTACTGTCTTTCCTTTTGTCCACCTTCCGTCTACCCTAGTGCTTCTTAGCTGGCTATAACCTAGTTCAGGCAAGTATTTCAGATTTTGTGCACTACTAAATTTATCTCCGTCTTCTAGGCAAGCACAGTTTAGCCAGCCGGTTACCGCACTGGACAAAGGTGCATTTCACCCTCATTTTCCGTTCCCTCTGATATTTACAATAACAAGCTCTTTGAAAGTGTTCGACGCTCAAGCTTATTTTCGACCTCGGGCTAGTTGCAAATAATCACTCGCAACAAGGAAAATTTCGCGTGAATACTAAAGAGAAAAAGAAAGCAATGAACGACACGAGCCTGTGTTTATGGCGTGCGTTTCTTTGTTTCCTTCTTTGCTGTGTTATAGCCTGGATTTTCTTGTTACCATATGTTTGGCTAACGTCAGCTTTGTGATCGTTTACATTTACGGAACGCCACTAATGTTGGTGTTGGCATTTCGTCACGCTTCATTTATTTTGTATTGTTTGGATTCATAACAGCATTATTTCTGCATGTTCTTCATCACAGCAAACGAAAGATAATCTAAAATGACAGTTCGCATCAGGAATTGCGGCAAAGGATTAGCGCTAGCACAGTGCGTAGCTGTATTAAGCTTGTAGTTCAGTCAGCCCTGTTGTATGCGTAAGCGACTCTTAGAGTAGACAGGTGGGAACGTAAAAGTCTCGAGACTGCGAATTCGAGAACAGGAGACCGAATATAGCCGGAATGGCGATGGTCGTCATTGTGATACCTTTCTTTATTTATGATATCGCGGTCTGGGGCGGGATAAACGCCAGCCGACTGGCAACACTGCGCACTCACTGCTTAATGTGCGTAATATTTCCATACAAAGATTTCCATATTAAAGAAAAAGATTTCTGTTCTGAGAGCCACATTGTAGGGGGGGGGGAGACTCAGCGACACAGAACCGCTTTGAGTGCAAAAATCCTTCTTGCAAGAAAAAAAGACAGAAGGATGCCATTTTTCTGCACAGGACGTACTAAGGCACTAATCAAAGTGGTGATTTCTCTTCGCAGAATTTTCGACGCGCTATGAGGACGTGTGCTTGCTTTGTACATGGATATCCAGGAGTCAGAAAGTGCACAGTGTCCAGGTGTACTTTGATGCGACTGCAACTGCATTCTTCCTCGAGACGCTTGCAGGATGTATGCAGTACAACTACACGCTGACATCACTCTCTATTGGCTGCCATGGCTTGGAGACCGTGCACGAGTTGCACGTCAAGAGCATAGTAGGTGAACAGTTCCTGTCGTGTATTGTTCCGTCACCTGTAGACGCATTTCTGATTCAGCACAATTCAGGCAACAAGATTTCTCTTCAGAAAATTTCATCGTACGCATGCGTGCATCACGAATAATATTTATTTAAATATAGTTCACTGAGAAACATTCAAAGTGGTACAGAGTGGAGCAGATTACAGACAACTACACAAATATTAGTCGTAAAGAACAAAAGAAACAATGAATAGACCGCACAAGCTGACTTACACAATTTGATAGGAATAGAGTGAGTAGAGGAAAATTTGTATGTATGCCGGTTTTTTCCCTTCATGTACCGCTTTCTACCGTTTGCAGGTCCCCGTAAAACTGATTTGGCATATTGAGTGCCCCAGTGCCTCGAGTAGTCGACCGGACCTCGACAAATTTTTCTTCAACAGCGAGATTTTCTTTCTGACAAAGCCGTATGAGTTTTCTTTGTAGTCACGCGTTACAGTTCAGGTGGATGGAAATTTTTCGCCTTCATAAATGGATACAATATGCAGTGCTGCATGGGGAAAGAGTTTCCGAAAAAAATGGTAAACGGAAAGTTTTACGTCGAGCCGCAAGGGATGGAGAAGCGAGTTTTCATAGCTGTTATGCTAGCAGTTCTGCTCTAATTTGACACAATGAAACGAGTAGTTACACTGAAATAGTTATAATCTCATACTCAGTTTATGTTACTGGGGTCCGAGATTGATGCAAGCTTTTAGTAAAAGATACGAGTTGAGTCTTGCATAAGTGTGATTTTCTGAGGGCATGTTTCCCGCAGGGGCGTCTGCGCAAGCAGGCGTTTGGTGTGTTGCGACACCACGTACCCGAGCACATGAGGGTTGGACCCTCCCGCGTGTAGCCGTGCGCGGCTTAGCCGTGTCTGCGGAAAAGGGGATCCTGGGGGTCGAGCCGATGCTGGGTGTTTGGACCTTTAAGGCCCCCCGGCGGAGGCAACACACCTCTTCGGCCTCGGCTTCACATAGACGGCACCTCCAGGCTGACCCACTTGGAGGAAATCGGCAGTCGCCTTTTCCTGTCTCTCTCTTCCTACAACCTTCGTCTTTCCCTTACTTTCCACCTTTCCTGTCTCCTTCTCTCTTCTATTTACTTCCTTCTTCTTGGCGGCAAGGGTTAACCCTGTGTGGTTATCCAACCTTGGGTACACCATATTTGGTTATAGTGGCGGCGTACGACTGGCGTCGTGCAGACTTGCATGCAAGCTCTGCCGCGTCCCCTTGTTGGGCTCCGTGGTGGGCGGTCGGCGCTGTTGCCGAATTTTTATATATTTCATAGAAACTTCTTTCCCCAAACTTCCTGATCGCCCTCCGAAACGAGGGCGCACCGAAGATGTATTTCAGTTTTTCGGACACGAAATCCAGAATTTCCCCCGGTTCCACGTTATTCACTCTGAAAACCCAAACAAAGCAGTGCGAAACATTTCACCATTCCTTGTCTCAAAGTGTTTACCTGATGTTTTTGGTCCAGGATACAAGGTGTCGAGGATGGCAAGCGGCGACCTCCTCTTGGAGCTCCGCGATGTCAAACAATATGAAAAACTACCGCAACTAGTGTCATTTGGAGAGACCCCCATAACAGTAACCCCGCACCGTACAATGAACACCACCCGCGGCGTTGTGTCAGACGATGACTTGCTGGAGCTCACTGAGGCTGAACTCTTGGAGGGCTTCAGCGAGCAAAATGTTATCAATGTCAAAAGAATAAAGACGAGGCGAGATGGTAAAGAGATCCAAACCAAGCACCTAATAATCACCTTTGGTTCAAGTGTCCTGCCCGAGTCAATCGATGCCGGGTACATCAAGCTCCGTGTCAGGCCATACGTGCCCAATCCACTGCGATGTTTCAAATGCCAGCGCTTCGGCCACAGTTCGCAGAGCTGCCGAGGCCGCCAAACATGTGCGAAGTGCAGTGCCCACGTACACACCTCTGAAGCTTGTGAGAATGCTCTCCACTGTGTAAACTGTGATGGGGAGCACGCCGCGTACTCGCGGTCGTGCCCATCCTGGAAAAAAGAAAAGGAAATAGTAACAGTTAAAGTAAAAGAAAATATAAGTTTCAAAGAGGCACGCAGGCGGGTATCTTACCTGCCCAAGAAAACATTTGCCGATGTGGCGCGTAAGGGGGCAGCGTCACAACGGCCTCCGGCGGCTTTCCGACCCACAGGCAGTGAGTCGGCAGTTACGCCATCTGCCCCCGCGGCGGTTGCAGCTAGCGCTGCTCCGTCAACCGAGGAGAAGGGACCATCGCCCCGAAGGTGGGCGCAGCCGAGGCTGCCTCAACCTCCCAGGTCCCTTCCAGCGCTGGCAACGGCCGGCGCAGCCAAATTCCCCAGGGAGCCCCATCGACCTCCGGGCTGGTGGGCGCAGGGGTCTTGCCCTCCAAGGCGGGACCCTGGCTGGTAACTTCCCGCTCGCAAGAGCAAGTGTCCGGCGCCTCGCAAGAGGCAATGGACACTACACATGTCCTCAAGGCGCAACAAACGCCTAAGGAGCGGCGAGGCTCCCTCGAACGCTCCAGAAAGGGCAGAACTCCCGTTACAGGGCCTCGAAAGAGCTCTGTAACCTAAGGCATCACCTCCGTTTCCGTAAACACAGCACAAATTTTTCTTTAAATATGGATACACAAATCATCCAATGGAATGTCAGAGGTCTTCTCAGGAATCTCGATGATGTGCAAGAGATTATACACAAACACAATCCAAAAGTGCTGTGTTTACAGGAAACACACTTAAAATCAAAATACACAAACTTTCTTCGACAGTATGTTACTTTTCGCAAAGATCGCGATGATGCAATCGCATCATCGGGAGGTGTTGCAATTGTAATCCAAAAGAGCATAGCATGTCGACATTTACAGCTACGAACGGCCCTTGAAGCAGTGGCGGTTCGAATAGTTTTGCTAAACAAACTTATCACTATTTGCCCGATTTATATACCCCGACACTACAAACTAAGCAAACATGAATTTCAGTCCTTCATAGATGAATTGCCAGAACATTATGTTATTCTTGGCGATTTCAATGCACACAGCACCTTGTGGGGAGACTCGTATCGATGCGCGAGGTCGTCTCGTTGAACAGTTCCTTATCTCTTCTGGAGCGTGCCTTCTAAATAAGAAAGAACCCACATATTACTCTCTTGCGAACAGAACCTTTTCGTCAATAGATCTTAGTATAGTTTCCGCCTCTTTACTGCTCGAACTCGAATGGGAAATTACGAGAAACCCTTACGGGAGCGATCACTTCCCCGTATTGCTAAGAACATCTAAAGAAAATGAACTTCCTCCACGAGCTCCTAGGTGGAAGATAGATACAGCCGACTAGGAGAAATTTCAAACTCTCACTAACATCTCATGGGCCGATATGTCTTCTTTAGAAATTGATGCGGCTGTGGAATATGTTACATCATTCATAATAGATGCCGCATCAAAATGCATATCCGAAGTGAGTGGTCTGGCATGCAAACGACGAGTTCCGTGGTGGAACAGCGAATGTAGGATCGCCCGTAAGAATCAGAACAAGGCGTGGGGGTTGCTACGCGCTTCTCGCACTGCAGAGAATCTTATGAACTTTAAAAAAATAAAGTCTCAAGGCAGGCGAACCCGCCGACAGGCCAGAAGAGAAAGCTGGCACAAATTTTTATCAAGTATTAACTCGTTCAGGGATGAGGCCAAAGCCTGGAACACAGTAAATACGATTAGAGGGCGGCAAACACATTCACTCCCCTTGGTAAACACACAGGGAGATACACTGCAAGACCAGGCAGACTCACTTGGGGAATATTTTGAGAGCGTGTCAAGTCCAACAAATTATACACAATCCTTTCTCAAATACAAAGAAACAGAAGAACGTAAGCCATTAACAAGAAAAGGTCGAGAGAATGAGCCTTACAACCATCCCTTTAGCATTGCCGAGCTAAGAGCTGCCTTGATCACATGCAAGAGCTCTGCACCAGGACCTGACAGAATTATGTACGACATAATTAAGAACGTACACACTGATACACAATTGACTTTACTTGCACTTTTTAACACTATTTGGGCTGCTGGGTATCTTCCACTTGCATGGAGAGAAGCGATTTTGATTCCCATTCTGAAGCAAGGTAAAGATCCTTCGTTGGCGTCAAGTTACCACCCGATAGCCCTCACAAGTTGCATTTGTAAGCTGTTTGAGAAAATGGTTAATCGGCGGCTCATACATTTCCTGGAATTAAACCAAATGCTTGATCCCTTTCAGTGTGGCTTCAGGGAAGGGCGGTCCACAATTGATCACCTTGTGCGCATTGAGGGAAACATTCGCGACGCCTTTCTACATAAGCAATATTTCCTATCCGTGTTCCTAGATATGGAGAAGGCGTACGACACAACGTGGCGCTACGGAATCTTGAGAGACTTGTCGGGAATGGGCATGCGTGGCAATATGCTCGCCCTAATAGAAAGCTATTTGTCCAATCGTACCTTCCGAGTAAAAGTCGGTAATGCACTGTCACGTCCTTTTACGCAGGAAACTGGTGTACCCCAGGGAGGTGTGCTCAGCTGCACTCTTTTTATTGTTAAGATGAACACACTACGTGCTTCACTGCCACCGGCCATTTTTTATTCCGTATACGTCGACGATATACAAATAGGCTTTAAATCCTGCAACCTCGCAGTATGCGAGACACAGGTAAAGCAGGGCCTGAACAAGGTTTCCAAGTGGGCTGACGAAAACGGATTTAAGATCAACCCCCACAAAAGCACTTGTGTTCTTTTTACTAGAAAGAGAGGCCTGGTTCCAGATCCGTGTGTTCAACTGTGTGGACATCAAATACCCATAAACAAAGAACACAAATTTTTAGGTATTATACTAGACTCCAAGCTTACTTTTATACAGCACATTAAATATCTTAAAGAAAAATGTCTAAGGACAATGAACCTACTTAAAATTCTATCCCACTCAACATGGGGTAGCGACAGGAAGTGTCTGATGAATATTTATAAGAGCCTAATTCGATCACGATTGGACTATGGTGCCGTCGTATATAACTCTGCCGCGCCGAGCGCACTAAAGATCCTAGATCCTATCCACCATCTAGGTATCCGCTTAGCCACTGGTGCTTTCAGAACAAGCCCGATTGAAAGCTTATATGCGGAATCAAATGAATGGTCGCTCCATCTACAGAGAACTTACATCAGCCTTACATATTTCCTAAAAATACACTCCAATCATCAACATCCATGTTTTAACACTGTTAACGATATGACCTGCACTACACTATTCCATAATCGTCCTTCTGTAAGAAAGCCTTTCTCGCTTCGAGTGAGGGAGCTTAGTGATGAGATACATGTCCCACTCCTCGAGCTTCGCCTAATGCATCCAACCAAGTTGTTACCGCCTTGGCAGTGGCAGGTCATAGAATGTGACATATCCTTTTTAGAAATAACAAAACACGCACCAGAGATCGAAATCAGAATGCATTTCATAGAACTACTGTACAAGCACTCCTGCGCAGATTTCTACACAGACGCTTCGAAGTCAAATGCCGGGGTATCCTATGCAGCAGTCGGCTCATCCTTCTCGGAATCCGATGTACTGCATCCCGAAACAAGCATCTTTACGGCCGAGGCCTATGCATTACTCTCTGCCGCGAAGCATATAAGAAGATCAAAACTTTCAAAAGCAGCTATCTATACAGACTCTCTAAGCGTCGTGAAGGCCTTAAAGTCACTCTACAAACATAAAAATCCCGTATTCAATGAACTGTATTCGGCATTATGTAAAGCGTACTCATCTAACCAGAATATCATAATATGCTGGGTCCCTGGCCACAGGGGAATCGCAGGTAACGTTCTCGCGGACGAGATGGCCACGTCAATCACATCGCAAGCTGTTAACCCTACCGCTGATGTGCCTGTCACAGACCTGAGGCCTTTCGTACGAAATAAACTGCGAAGTCACTGGCAGTGCACGTGGGACGCGCAAACAAATAACAAACTGCACGTTATAAAGCCCCGGTTAGGTTTTTGGCCCTCCCCAACAAAATCTCGGCGAACAGAAGTCCTATTCTTTCGCCTCAGAATAGGACACACATTTGGGACCCACAACTTTTTACTCACGGGAAACGATCCTCCAACCTGTGGTAGATGCGGTGAGAGGCTGACCGTCCTCCATGTCCTCTTGGAGTGTCGGAAAGCCGAACCTGAAAGAAAGAAACATTTTCCGCTAGCATACCGTTATTACATCCCTCTGCACCCGGCTATGTTTCTTGGTCATGAACCGCTTTTTAATACCAAGGCAGTCCTCGACTTCTTAAAAGATGTAGTTCTACACGTCATAATCCCATTAAATTCGTAGAGCATCCTCGCTCCAGAGGATGCCGCTGGGATAATTGTTTTAAATAGCACATGCCTCCAGGCCTTTGTGTTTCAAGGGCTCTAAGGAGGCATTAGTGCTCTAGCTTATCTTATATAACCTGATATATCTTTAGACATCATATCATTCTTTTTAATTGTCTTATTGTTCATAGTACACTTCATAAGTCATCGCCGTAATCTTATTATACAGATTTTACGCACTTTAGCGCTACCATTTTTAAGGCCCCTCTACAGCCACGGCACACCAACTTCATAGTACTCATAATTTCACTGCAAACAAATTAACACGGACATGGCGCTCTTTGGCCATATCTGGCCCTTGCGCCACTAAACCACACACATCATCATCATTCTGAGGACATGTTGTGCGAGAAAAAAAATTTCCTTTCTTGAAGAAAATCGACATGCCTTGTGAATAGAATGTGTTCTAGTAGGTTTCAACTCATTACTGAATCGTCCTGACGCACTAACCCCCTTTACGCTCGAATTGCTACGTTTAACGTTTCTTTTTCCGCGGAACAATATTGGACTGGAACGACGGTTCACACACACAGTGTAACTAAAAAATTCTATGAACTTGTACTTGTTAGTTCCTGATTTGTTCACTATTGCTGGTGTTTATTCTATTGCCCTTCTGCTTGGAGCGAAAGGTTTGCAGTATGTGCAAATTAATATGACCTTGTAAGCGAAATGTGGATGTAGCTGCACATTTTTTTACGAGGCTTGGGAGTGAAACGTCTTTGCCAGTCTTTCAATGATCAGGTAAAACGCCTGTATCGTGTGACTGTTAAAGAATGTTTGGTTTGTATGACATAACACACGGCAGGTAACAGTCCTACTCAATGGAACTTGCACAGAGCAGTTTCTGTGACATCATATGCCGAAAGTTGCAGTTTTTAGCCGGCTGAAGAGATACAACGCTAATGTCTGCGCATGTACCTTGAAAAACTTGTTCACACAATGAGAACAAAAAGGTAGGAACGGGAGAAAAAAACAACGCACCCATTGGAGTCAATGTAAAACGAAGCTTCCAATAAGCTTGTGTAAGAGCAATAAATGTGGGTATTAGATTTCTGCATCTTTGGCGCATAAAGGAAACAGGCAATCATCTGCCCCCGCGTACCCACGCCACGCGGATTTAGTCAATGCGAGTTATCTTTATGTACCGGCCGCTTCTCGGCCAGTTCCCTGTTGTGAGTGTGTGTCATGGCATGGAAGTCATTATCATAAGCATCACGCAGCAATTATTTCAAAGAGCAAGTTGGCATTTGCATAAATAATGTCTCACCCTTCTGGGCCAACATCGTGAAATGGAAGTGATAATCCTCCTAATCATCATGCGAGGACGCTGATCAAAATTATATGCACCCTGTAGAAAGCCACAGACAACACTGAGTGCACCTTCTTTATTCCCCCCTTCATAATATTCGGCAATAACGTTGAACAACCGAAAGCTCAGCTGAAAACACTGATGAATGAAAAGATCAAAGAAATTCGATATAATGTCGTCACAAACAATAGCCCACCAATACAACATTTTAAGGCATTTTTTTTCAAACAATATTGAACCGCAAGTAGCAGATATAGTTAACCCATATGTCATCATGTATCTCCTGAACATTGCATGCACACAAATCGTGATCGTCAGGCTGCTGGTTAAAAAGGGTCACTAATTCACTTCTGATATAGTTACTCTAAGACGCATTTCATCTAAAAAAATTAACCCAAGTACTTTTCAGGCGACCGCTTGCTTACCTGATATTCCAATTTTACAACCATGTTACAGACACATTCATCCCTAAAATGTGATCAACGTGTACTTCTAGTTGAGGTCGTCGCGAAGTGCTTGGCGCACACTTTTCTGATACCAATGACTGATACAATATTGTATTCTGGCGCATACTGTTAGGCAGAATATCTTAAATGTGGTACTAGGTTTCCGATTTTTGCCATGCGTATAAGGCCTTTATAATACAGTTTCGCTTCAGTTTGGGAATTCTAAATAGTTTCCTTGGAAGAATAATCAATGTGTTTATGGATGACATTATTTAGTGAAACGCGGTAATTTGTCAATGTGTATTCAGTAATTGAAACTTATGTGAACTATCAGTGTGTTGCGGTAGGATATATTTCCTTATGGGAAACGCTGTCTGAAGTGTCATGGCTTCATTTAAGCTAAATTCCAAACGATAGCGTATCTATGTCAACGGTTAAGACAAACGCATCTGAGCAGCCCGTTAGAACGTACGTGAGGTGTTACGAATATGAGCTAGTAAGTGCGAAAAGCTTCTATTTGAGCAATACACCGCAGAATACTACGGTGCTCTCAACCTAGCGTAATAACCCAGTTATCGAGAGCTGCCCAACGTTCCCTGTGCAACGATTGAATACACCTAGACTATCCGACTAATAAAATATTTCCTAACAACAATACGCTTTTGGAATTCCGTGAGCGAATCTAGCTATTGCAGAGGTGTGTGAAGCTTGATTAGCCTATTATGCGGTGCGACTCCGTAACAAAGTAGGCCTGCACCTCTCATGACAGCTTTCTTGGACACGTAGCGCGCCGAATACGAAGGAGTCTTGATATTATAACACATATCAAATGAAAAACACATTGTTGAAAGTCTTGTAGCTGCTCTTCTATAAGCAAATGAACATTCGAAATAAGGTATACCCCATCATCGGGGCCGACACGGCAACTGCAGTGTAAAAACCCAGTTTCAGCGTGATGTGTCGAAAGGCTGACAATATTACAGGAAACGTGATGCCTGATGGTGAGACATTCCGCCACAAGTAAAGCAAGACCAACTTAAGATTGTGCTGTTTATTGGCTCCCAGTAAGAACAAATGTGCCAGAGTTAAGATAATTTTGCAAGATTCACACCACGAAATCATGTTTGCGCAGTAAGCAGTTCTCATTTCTCTAGTTAGAGGCAAGCGATTGGATTCGACTTATACCACATACACTGGAAATTGCAAAAGATATCACCTTCGTTGCTGCGCTCAAAGATGCTGCCGTGAAACATAGTGTAAACAAAGAAAAAAAAACTAATTCTATACACGTGGTCATGAGTTCTATATTACTATTTCGCCTTTTCTTTCTTTTTTCTCGTGTTTGGTCCTTGAACCACAGCTTGGGAATTAGTGTTCTTGCTTCGTTCATATTGATATTGTTTGAATCTTTTTACCGTTTGTCTTTGTCTTACCTGTCTTTTTATGCTGTGGAGTATTGTATACTAAAATGTGTGTATAAAAGATCTAGTATGTATTAAGTAATATCTTATACTGCAATAAACGGTCATTGTATTACTTGCCCTGAAAAAAGTCCTTCAGGTTGAACAGGCAGGCAGACAGAGGACTTTATTTAGGTCCTGAGGTATGCTAGCGCTTGAGGCGGTTGAGCAGCGGGCCGCTCCCACGTCGGAGCGGGTGGGCCGAACCTCACCGCCTTGTCGCGGGCCCTGTGAACAGACCTGAGTTGATGTAGAAGGTCTGAGCTTCTGCGCATGGAGCTCCAATACTCTTCGGTTGTGCGTTGAGGACATTATAATGAGGGGCATTGCCAGAGCATGTGATCGCACGCTCAGGCTGCGCCACAATTATGGCATGTTGGATCCAGGCCTTTGATTAACTCGCTGTGCGAATACGGCTGACCTGGTAGGAAGCACGCGGAGGTCGAATGTGAATAAATAAGAAATAAAATATTGATAGGGATGCAATTTACATGCACAGTAACCCGGTTTGCACAATTAATTCTGAATCTGCAGACTCGGCGAAACTTCGGACTCGTGCAATGCGCTGCCAGCTACGTCCTTGGATGCCCGACGCGTCGCGCAGAAGTCGCCTTCAAAATTGTAGCCTGGCACCCACAGCTTCTACCGGCCGTGCAGAAGATGGGACTCATCGGCGAAAAGGAAGCCAAACTGAGAATTCGCAAAGCTGGACAGTCGAGTGCGCTCTAACATTGGTATGGGCTGAAAGGTATCCTCCTTTTCTTGAACGATATTCATGTTCCTTTTGTCCTCGAGAATGATTTTAGGTATGCTGGAAACCCCTTATCGTATGAACTGGAATTGTGAGACTTATTGATGCACATGAAGCTGTATATTCAATAATCGCTCGTCTGTGTTGATGAATCCCATTTTAAGTTTGTGTAAGTTTCGGCACTGTATAATGCATCAGAGCATTTTCGGAATATTTTCGTATGTTAGCATGCATTGCGACCAACCTGACTTGCTATTGAGGATTCTGATTTGCTTACAGGGCCTGTTCACGCTATCTGTCCAGCGTTCGCGGGCGTCCCTGGGGCTGCGGTGCATTCGCAAGGCAACCACGAGTTTAGAGCACTGCTGTTGTCGTTTACTTGTAGAATTGAGTGTAGAAACAAAAGTTCAACACCGAATATCTTGGCACCTGCCTTTGTGTCATTGTTTTGACATTTTTGATGTCACAACTAACGCAGCGGCTAAGTTTCTATATATACCTCTGCTGGTGAGCGTGGGTTCGAATGTCGGCCACAGCGGTTACATATTGCTGAGCACGAGGTCACGACTTCCATTGACTAAAGCGTGCTGCTGGGATAGTCGGTGTATTCTTCTAGCTTAAGCACATACTTTTTTCATTTTGTTTACTTTATTATTGCGACAACATTTAAATGGGCACTCCAAGCGCATTTTCGCCGTTGCCGTCGGCGTCGCCGTGAGGTTATGTATGAAGCCCAAGGGCGATAAAGTCATCGCCGGGTACAGTGTGATGTATGTGTGAGCGAAAGCATGCGAGGGCGAGCCGGCGATCGCGTGTCAAACTCGCGCATGAAAGGGAGAAAGCGTGCCATCCTTTGTAGCGCGATAGGCTCTGGAGGGAGGGTAAAGAAGGGGTGTGTTCTCCTGCGAGCGTCCCCACGGGTCCTTGCGCGCCCTTCCTTGCCGCTGTGTCTTGAAAGCCACCTGCAACGTATACATATTCCGCCGCTCGCTGCGTTTTCGCTTAGTTCGCGTTCATCTGAGCAAATGCACGAAAGTCGATTAGCTCGCTGCCGCTGCAGTGCTAACTCACTCCAGCGTTTTGACAGCCAGTTTCCTGCGGTCACTGATGAGTGAGATCTGTGTGTGTTTCCTTGGGTGCGTGTGACACCATGCTTGTGAACGCATTCAGTATGGCTATCTTTACTAGTTTCTACGGCCGATGAGACTACTATGCCTAACTAGTATAGCTGTCCACTAATTTGCTATTGCAATCGATCCTTCACCTTGCCGACGAAACTGCGAGTATTTTTATTCCCCAAAGCACCCAATAGAAGTTCTACACTTTAGTATTGCTGCACTTTTTACACAACAAACAAACAAATATGAAAAATAAAATAGAAAAGTATGGCCGAGAGATATAACAGACAGCGTGACGCCTGTCCCGTGCGTCACGCCCATGTTATATTTTTGTGCCATTCTTAAACACGGATTCCCTTCCATGCCACAAGGCGGGCAATGTAAAAGCTTACCTTTCACTACAGGCTTCTCTCAGCTTTAGTGTAGCTTAGGGATGTTAAATTCCCTGCACAAATTAATGAATATATATTTACATACATTGAATTTAGAGGATGCGTAAGCTTCGGCTTGAAGAGTGGAACGCCATTGCCTTCAAAGATCCCTGATGCTTCTCACGCTTCCAGGCAAGTGCACCTTATGTAAGCGCGATGTATACCGGCAAATGTTGGCGGCGAACGCTGTGCGCGAAGCTACCTTTCAGCGGACCGCGATGTGCCGGAGTCGATCGCCATCTGAAGAGGTTGCAAGGAACCAGGCGCGCCGCTTTATGGTCTTCGAGATTGGCGCACCTAAATATGGGAGAATGTGGCTGTTCTAAAAATTTTGGAAACAGTCGTTAGCAGGCTTGTGGTTTTCCTTGTAGTTTTCGCGTAACAGAATTGTTTTCTTGTATATTATAACTACAATTCAAAGCTACCATGTCTGTAGGTTGTGTGTAAACCACAATTCACGATTTTTCTGCGTATTTTACCTTGCGAAGTTCAATTAGCTCAGTAATTTCATTGCGCCAAATGGAGGGCCTGCGTAGTTGTGCATGCGTGGTTCGAAATTTCTTTTGCCGAAACGACGTCCAACGCTGGACAGCGGACGCGGCACGCCGAGACGGGTCTTCTGCGACACGGGGTCCTTAAAGCTATCACATTAAAAAAGGGGAATCTAAAGAGTTTGCTGCTCAGAACTCGTTCACTTATGTGCACAATGTTATCACAGAGCGCACTGCCATCTTCATGATACGAAGTTGTGTTGTTATTTTATTCATAACACATGCTCCTTTGCGATAGTCACTGTGTTGCATTTGTTAGTTGTGCCGTTGCCGGCTTTGGCTTCGAAATAGGTGTGTAGGGACCAGCCGTCTCGGACGTCCCGTTGCGAACATATACCCCTAACACAATATTCAAGGGATGTTAGTTATTTTTACGTGGATGAATTCACAAACATTGCGACAACCACGTGACGCTTAGACTTCATGTATTAGCAGATGGTCGTGGGTTCAACACCCACCAGAGTCGCGGGTTCGAGTGCTCTAGTTAACTTCACGTGTATAAACACCCAAGGTCACTGCTTCGAGTGCCTCAATTACATCTATCTAATTTAAATGTGCCCTAATTAAATTTGGCGTCATTAACAGCAAAGCTAGTGCACTCGCTTCAAACCAAAGATCAACGGTTCATAGGCTTTTTGTTCCTTCGGGTCATGGTGGAAGCCAAAAGTAAGAGAACTGCTGACGTCACTTTTTGTGAAGCTCAGTGACGCTGGAAGTTGTCGCTGAGACGTCATTTTCTCGTGGCACATTCTCCTCTCGTGTTCACCTTTCTCCCCTTCGGTGGACACCCGCGGAGGCCTGAGCGGATGTGCGCAGGCCGTGTCCCACCAGCGATTCCGATCCCGTTGCATACAATTGCGATGCACTTGGCGAAGTCATTTTGTCTGAGTATTGTGCTTTACCGTTGAAAGTAGTTCGAGCACCTAAGCAGAAGCTAGCTGTGCAGCAGTACCCGACGTGCTGTACCGCAAAACTGAAGGGATTTTAAGCATATTCTCCCAGTATTTCGCACACTATAGGCGCTTTTAAAACCGCTAATACATTGCTTTTATTTTATCAATTTTCACATAACACACTTCGTAAGATCGAACATGAACTCCAGCTCATCATTTCTTTTCCACCTCTCCCTTTTTTTTGAGCCTCTTTTCAATCTTACCCAAATCAGCCACCTGACAGTGCACAAAACAATTACGAAAGGAATTTCTCGAAAAAAAAAGGAAAAAAAAAGCGCTCCAACCTTTTCATTTGGGAATTTTTATTCCGGCTATGAACTGTAAAAATTTCCATTGTACTCAACTATAGCCGTTACCTCCACCAAAAGCGTGCAAGAAATTCCGGGTATCCCTATTAAAGAACCTAGTGCGCAATTCCATGCTGGATTATGGGCCCATTGTCACAAGCCGAATGCTGAATCGCTGGGGAGGCGCGGCGTAGTGGTGCGAAAAGCATCTCTAGCGCGTAAAATACGCGGTTCCTGGCTACTGTATACATTTTTTTATTACAGAGAGCAACAAAGAGCGTTTTAGTGCAACAAAAGAAAGTAAAAGTACAATGTTTCGATGAGGATTCCTTCGTCTTACCTACATATCTCTAGCTCAGTATTTCACGGCTACGCCAAACCAATAATATGTGGATAATGTGCCATGTGAAGATTCAGGCGCAGATTTAGTTTGATTGGGACACGTCTCGCAGAGACACTGTAGATGCGCTATCGCACCGCAACTAAATCTTACGGCTGTATAAGAAAGAAAAAAATTGTTGTACGCCGTCATTAGTATCGTTGGAAGTACCAGATTACCAATTTTTGTTTGCGATTGGTATTTTAACTTCTAAAAATTCTTAATAATATCCTGGCAGTAAAGTGCACAAAAGATCCTGTTAATGACGGTTTTGATAGCTTTTTTTTTCTTTGTGCAATGGATATGCAATAGATTTCTTAGTTCAATGACCCGTTTCAATGGACACATCTTTCTAGTCACATATCTCTGTCAGAGAAGCGTATAGGCTAGTGCTGATAGGCTTCAGCGACAGCACATGAACGTTTGTTCATAACATGTCACATGGCCACTCATCACTTTTTGTGCTGACACTGTAGACCCGAAAAAAATCGTTTATTTAAGAACACCGATGAGGAAACCTGAAATATAGAGTAAGTTATCCTTGTTAGACGTGTTGATTTCTAAGCACAGACGGGTCGAAAGCGTGCACACAAACTAGGCATATACGCTTGGCCTAAGCTTTGGGGGCAGGGACCGATCTCGGCGCGGGTGGCTGGCGAATGCTAAAATGTGTGTTTCGAGCCGCAGAACCTTGTATGTATTATTTTTAGTACACTATAGAGAAAGCGAAAACGCGCCAAACGCCTCAGTTTTGTTATTAGTGCGATAATATCAATCAGTGGTAGGCTTCGAACTTGGCATCCGTTCTTCTGTGGCTGAACGACTTGTGAGTTTTGCGTCGACTCACAAACACTGCGACAACGGCCACAACTCGCAGTCATCAGTTGTGCACAACTACTATAAGCGAGACATCATCTGCGTTTGCGTAGTTTCGTTTAAGAATGTGGCTATCCGCCCAGTCAAAAAGGAAAATTCAAAAAAGGAAAGTGATTTTTGGTGTGAAATAAGCATGCATAAACAGGGCAGCTCACGCACCTTTATTTCAGGCTGCGTCAAGAAATATACTTTTATGGCCCTAATATATAGCGTTATTTCGGAGAAGAGACTAATCGGAAGCGGGGAAATTATGTAAAGCATTTATTATTTGCAGCGCCTATCCTCCTTGAGTGCCTGCGGCCATACTACGCTGAATATGATGGTTTTCGTCCGATCCTACTTGTGTACAGGAGCCAGGGGGCACAAACGCAACCAGCGCATTTTCCAGTGCAATCCAGCGAGCTGCAGCGAGAACCACCGTGTGTACAGCACAAACCAGTGCGCCCCGGCGTCATGGCAATGAAATCCGCGCCTCGTTCAATGTAGCCCAGCTCTTATACAGCGTTCTCAGTGGTGTCCCAGTGACTCCCAGTGAGCGCCAGTGTCCCCAAGTGGATCCATTGTCAAAAAACGAGCTGGTTTGACGCTGGAAGGCACTGGAACACGCTGGTCTTTGCACAGGCGATGTCAGACGTTTCCTACATTTGCGAAAGCTAAAAACTTCCATTCCAACTAGTGCCTAATAACAGACATAGTCGTCAACATACAGATGTCCGTGATGCTCTTTATTGTGCTTCGCAGGTCATGGGGTCGTTCAAATCCTTTAAACCAGGAGCACCACACAACGTCGAGGGAGGATGCGGGCACTTAAGAACTTCCGATGTAGCATACAATAATAAATACAACCGTTTCCGTTTCCTGTGTATCCACTGTCTTACTTCTCCTGTAAAAGAAACTGACACGTTTATTGCCACGCGAAGTTCCTTAGTGTTATATATTATGAGCAACGTTGGGAAGAAAACAGAAAATGGCGCGAGAATTCTCTTTCTTTACGTTCAATATTAACCATTTCATTTGCCTAAATATGTGTTCTATTTTTCGGCGAGAGGCGACTTCAAGTTTACACCTAAAATAAGTGTTATTGTGAGTTCACCCCTCATCACGCAGCGGATATGAATTCTAGTCATTAACCGAATAGAGAACTCCTATAGGCCTTCTTTCTTAGTAAGGTTTAAGGCAAAACAATTGATTTTACTGCGTTTGTGAAACAATGCCTCCTCTGAAAGTCTCTCTCTCTCTCTCTCTCTCTATATATATATATATATATATATATATATATTGTCACGAAAAAGATCGGCAGGCTGAAAAGCCCCGTTGCCATCGCGTGGCTCCTACCCAGTTCGCTGGCTGTGCTGGACGTTCTAGAACATTGCTCTACAAAGCTAACTTGAGTTTCTGGTAACCTTTAGTGTCCCTTTAAAAATCCCCAGGTGGTCGAAATTCCCGGAGTCTTCCACCACGGCGTGTCTCATAATCAGAATATGGTTTTCGCAAGTAAAACCACATAATTTTTTTTTATTTTTCCTTGGCCAAGGGTCCGACTCGCGTGAGTACGGCAACCAGTGCCACCACCTAGTTGTGCGAGGACTCCGCCCCTGATTCAACGGGTGGCTGAGCCGCCAGCTTGACAACCGACGTCGTGCGAGCCATCTCGCTGCTGTCACAGCAGCAGGGTGCATCGCTTCTACCACCTTCGGCTTCAAACTAGCAATCTTACCATCACCACTTCTCTGGGAACAACCAGAGTTCCACGGATTACAGAATGACCCCGTTCATTCAGTGGCTTCACGCAGCCAACGCCTTCGCCGCTCTGCATGGCTGGCCAGATAACACGATATGGCTAGTTGCATCGAGGCGCCTTCGTGGTACCGCCAACGCATGGGACCACTATAAAGGCCAGATGTACCCGTCCTGGGCACAATAGAGCATAGTTTTCTTTGCTGTTTTCCACCCGCTCATCTATGCTTACGATGCCAGCACTGCTCTGTATCCGGAGCTGTAAAGTACACAACCTTGACAGGGGAATTGTGCCCAGCAACGCCACGACAGGGATGCCAGCTGGTTATCGCGCCACAGCTGCCGGCTCACCAAGTATCGCCGTCGCCTTCACCCCAGACGGATAAAGCGTATGACGACCAGTATTCCAGGATCGACCCTCCACTGGGTGACGCCTACCGAGCTGGCGCCATTGACATCACCAAAGCCTCTAAACCTGCAGCAGGTCACCGTTTCTACTTTCACACGGCAGACTACGCCAGTTGAACTGCTGCGACGAAAACTCGGCGGCGCTCGGAAGCCGCTTGATAGCTCCGTTGATGCTACACCCAGGAAGGTTTTGGCAGATTGCCTCGCCACCTGCTTCGCTGGAAAACGAGGGTGCGAACTACTTTTTTCATGACGGGTATCGGACTCTGCGTCGGCATGCACCACAATACCATCAATTCAGGAAACCGTGACCACTTTCCGTCCGCAGCAGAGGTTGACGTGGCTTTTCCACTCTTGAGTAATTAGGCACAGCGAGGCACCACCTCCGCACGAGCTAAACGTTCTACCACTCCATACTCCCGCGGTCCCCGTAAACAAAATATTTTCTGACCGGTGCAACCAAAGGCCGAATGCGCGGCCCTTAGTGCGATGCCCAGCGACATCTTTCTTAAAGAAGTCGAAGCGACCAAACACTGCTGAGATCTTCGAATATATTCCTGTGTGGTCCATGTCTACCTAGCAGACAGCAAGATACCACAGGTTTTAACGCAGGCGAACCTGTACCATGTTCGGAACCAACCAACTTTCGGTGCGCATCGACCGCGCTCTTGCAGTGACCCACTACATGGTGACTATGAACCGCTCTTCGATCCATCATCGTAAATTAATTACTAGGTGTCAGACAGCGTTTCGCGGAGTTCGTGCGATTGGAGCTTATTAGCGAACTAGTGCGGCCGAAACAGTGCGGCCGAAACAGCCAATGTTGCCAACCAGAGCTATTTTCGGCAACTTATCATTCCCAGAGCGATTTGCTGCAGCGTGGCCAAGTATAGTGAAGAGGAAAAGCGCCACTTTCGCCCGAGCGCTCGCACGGCGGATGCCAGGAAAGAAGAGCGAGTCAAGAGTAAAGCAGGCTGCCACAGGAACTGCCTCTTCTCTCCTTCTCTAATTTAGAATATACGTCTTCTTTTGCTTGTTTTGAACTCATAACCAAAAAAATTATCTCTTTTTTTCTTTGTCCTGCCGGCCCCCCGGTCTCCTTCCGCTCATCTTACAACAACTTCTTTTGCCCGACGGTGCCTACAAAGACCGATTTTCGGCGTTCATTTTATATCCAGTCACTTCGTTCCCATCCAACCGCCTACGCCAACGACCGCATGTTGCGTCACCCTGCTAACGATTTAAAACCAACCAGTCGAGGATGACATGGCCGCCTTTGACAACGGCAGTTGATGTCTTTCTCAAGAACTTTCTCCCGTTTATGTAAATTTCATACTACTATGTGCTAGTCCATCTGCCCGCCCCTTCTTGATTATGGTTTTCCACATCAGCTCAGATGTCCTCAGCATAAATATTATGTGCCACAACGTCGCAGCATTGGCAAGATGCCTTGTCAGCAATGCCCACCAAAGTTGCGTGAAGTGTCTCTCAGATAGCGGCATGGCGAAGGAGGTGGATTGAAGCAGTGGACTGGCAAGCAATGTCCAGTTCACTAAGACCAAAAATATCATCAGGAATGGCTCATACCCCCGTCAGCAAGGAAATATGCAATGGCTGAATAGCAATCAAGAAATCAAAGAAAAAGCGTGATCAGATCATAGTAGTGTGCTGCAAATGAACAAAATACCAAGAAAGAGATAACGAACGAACCTTTAGGTGGCGCAATATGGGCTTGCATATGTCGTTCCGGAGATCGACCTACAGCGCCACACGTTTACTTCACATTGCGGCTCGCTATGCCTCGCCCTCCGGTCGTCATACTTAATGCATTACCACGTGTGTAGCAGGCTGTCGTCTACACGTGTTGCGAAAATGTAACATGCTGCCCAACTTGTTTATTAGTTTGTGTACTCCTATAGTGAGCACGTTTAAAGATATTACACAAAGGCGGGAGTATGTTTACATACAGGGTAAAATTTAGCGATATTCCACAGCCACTTATTTCAGCACAATGAACGGTTAACTATGACTCTGTCGGAAAGCCAGTCACCAACCAATCAAACGTAGGTAGTTACCAAACAATCAAACCTAAACGAATGGGCGCAATCAAATTTTCGAACCTTGAAAACAAACATTCTGAATAAGAATTTGTACTTTACTAAACCGCGCTTTTAACTGGCTCTCCAGTTGCCTCAATTTCTATAGCGTCGTCCCTTAACAGGTGGTCCTCAGTGGCGTCAATTAAGCTTGAAATACCAGTTCTGTTGAAGCTTGTTATGACATGTCATCATAAATTATGCTCCATACCTCTAAGACCAATCCACGCAATAGTTGCACTGGCAGCCTTCTATACTTGCCTCCTGGCATCAGAGAATGGCCACGAATAGTGAAAGTCGGCGATTCTTTGTATGTGGAAGGCAGCTCCTTAAATGTCATTCTTCGAAATGAAAGCCCATGCTGCCACATGATGCGGGTCATGCAGTTGCTGCATGCGTCAATGTTTGTAGCTGGGATGCCCTGTTTCCTTGCAAGTCGGCAATACTTGTTCTGGATGATTTCAATTTACACAGTACAGCTGTTTATCCATTGGTTTCTGAGCCGTAAACTACTACTTCAAGTTGTCGGTAAAAATCAGTCTTCGGTCGGCGGAAATGCACGCTTCTCTTGCTGGTACAATTCAATTTTTCGTGCTGCCGTCTCTAACAGGAAATACGTATTTTATTGACTCTTAAGTGCCTTCCCAATGAATTACTGACATTCTGCAAAGCATGCTGAACACTATTGAGCCTGTAGCTTGTACTTTAGGTTGCTAACCGCTTCACGTTGTCTGATAGCAGTATGATTACTGTATGCATGTGTGGCACAACCAATGGCCCAGACTGACAAAAAAAGACACGGAAGAATACAAGATTTGTGCGAACAGCGCTAGATAGCTCTAGTGCTTCTAGTGCCAGGCAACAGCTGGTATCCGCTGTTTGCCATCGCAATTATCAGTCAAAGTCGAAACCAGGCAGCCAGTTGCAGAACTGACTTGCTAGTACGGGACATTGCTCGGGGGACGGGGGTAGTCAGTGACCATGCGCAGTGTGCATGCTCACGGTGTGTACTATTATGTAGCAAACAGGCACGCAATGAGACCTAGCTTGTTTGCGATTATTGCTGCTATTCAATAGGAATCTGTGTAGTGAAGACAGCCTGGTGTGCCTAGCTTACAATTACTTGAAGATGTGCATTTGAAAACAATTGACACTTTGATAGCTATAAAGCCTGCTTCAAAACAGTCATGGCTATTGCATTGTTTTCACCAATTGTTGCTTTTTTAATTAGGTTTACATCAATGGGAACGGCCAAACGTTCTGGAGAAGGTTTTGCACCAGGAAACATGATGATTTGCAGCAGGTTTTGTAGCAGTCGACTATTATTCTGAATAGCTATTCGCAGCACACCATTCCTAGACGCCGAAATGTTTCAGAGTAGCAGTATACATCATTGCTAAAATTCCCAAGAAGCATAATGATCACATAATAATAACACGCACGAGGTCATAGCACATGGTCAAGCACATGGTCTTAGCGAGTCAGTTCCCACGCTCGAAAAAGAAAGTATTGCGCGTACCCAATGGTAAAGCACTATACAAAAAGGCACAGAATACTCATGGCTATAGAGTCACATGGTATGCAAGATGACCATTTGAGTTGTTTTGTTGAAAGCCTAAAACATCTAGCTAGCAAAGTGGCAGAGCTATATATTCACTACATTATGAGCACGCACAGATAAACGCAACATAGCAAATCAGATAAAATTGAAGGGGGTAAGTTTCAGTTTGCCGAGTGCACCATGAACAGCGGCCATGCCAAACATGTGAAGTGCACGTCGTCAGTTGAGTAACACCTCTTTCAAAAAATCCACAAAGGACGCACCGTCGATATGAAGTACAAATGCGGGCCTCTTCCACTATACAATCACTTTCTGTCTCTCTCACGCCCAGTAGCCTAATGTGCTAAGCACACACTACTAATCCCAATAGAAGTACCTCCTAAATTGCACACAGCCTGCGAATACGGCAAATAGAGTTTCTAAATGACTGCCCGTGAGCATGCGCGAGTGTGCTGGATTGGATTAGCGGAGTATCCTTGAGCGCATGTAGCCTTTATTAATAGCAGGAGATGTGGTGGGCACTCTTCGCATGGGGTGGTGGTATCTGCCATCTGACCTCCTATACTACTTTTCTTGGCAGTGGCCTCCAATATTGCACACTGGAGCTCATCCTGGAGCAGCTTTGGAGAAGTTTATCCCGTTCGTAGCACGAATGCTGCAGATTTGACGAAGTATAGTAGATCGGAGCAATTGTAGCAGCACTTCCACCACTGGGTTTATGTTCTATTCCTCAGTGTCTCTCAGTGTATTGCATTGTACTAAGTTTTCTGTGTTTTATACCAATAATGATTCCTTCCTTTGTGCAGCTGTTTTCACAATGTGGACAACACCGTTTCAAAGGTGGTCATAGAAAAGAGGCTGAAACAGTTCACTGCTGCGCCTTGCCGCCGTTTGGTAATGTGCTGTAGCTGTGAACTTTTGCAATAGAGTTTCATCTCTGCTCATATAGTTTCTTTATATTAAATATCTGATTGCCACATCACGCACATACCATGACTGAAATTTTGAACGAAATGGTGAGCTTACTTATTATGCAATCACACTTCATAACGACTAAATGGCATGCTAAGGTGTTCGAAGGCACTGAATATATTCGAATTAAGACTGAATGACTGTAATGACAGTCAAAGTGAAGATGCATCAATTCTATAGAATTGATAGATCTTCATAATACGCATTCAAGGTGTGGTCTCGTCGATAAAATGGCATAACAACGAACAGTAGAACACCAGGTTATTACATCGTACTAGTAGGCTCGTAGGACAACAGACGAATAGGTTTAAAGGCTGATGGACTTGAAGGCCGATATCCTTGAAGGCCGATAGACTTCTAGGCCGATAGGCGTGCAGGCCGACGGGCTTGTAGACCGTCTAGTTCCCAAATTAAATTTAGTCAATAGACATGTAAGCCTATAGCATGACGGAATTTTTTACTTGGCCCCGAGCACAGCCGGCGAACTGCTCCACCCGAGGCGGGCGAACCTCTGCGCCCACAGGCAGAATGCTAGTAATCGGGCTATGGGTCCGAGTTTGCTGCCAGCTGCCTGGCCGAGACGCCGCCTCCATCTGCCATTGCCACAAAGCAGCCTGTGTCCCCTCTCCAAGCCGGAGTTGTCATGCTTTGATCACTGGCTCACCGGCAACCTATATCGACACTGGCGAAACTAACGCCACTTTCACCACCTCGTCTCCGCCCCTCCGCGTAAAAGTGTTGCGCAAATGCCCACTCTCATAATCTGCCCCTAACACGAGTGCTGTGGCTACTGTTATAGCTCTCACTATATTTTGTTTCTAATTATTAGTTTATCATTGTGTGGGTAATTTATGTGTGTCTCAGTTTGTTACGGTAAAAGTGTCGTTTGCATTTTCGAAGAAAAGGCTTTGTCCTCAATTTAGTTCAACAGGCACCGCTTCAGGGAACCCTCTGCAACAATTAAAGAAAAAAACCTGCTTCAGAAATTGGCGTCTGTAGCGACAGGACAGAGCCGCTTTCTTACGTGTTTGCCTAAAAGCTTGAAACCGTGGCTAGCACGCGAGAGTTGTTGGCTTTAGCAGAACACATGGCACTTGAAGGAGCTTACTTAAATTCATGGTACGAGGAACAGGAAGAGCCAGCGTGCGAGCGAATGGCTGCGGAAAGCGAGGTCTAAACAGCAGCCGATCTAACTTGAAGGTGGCGCTAAGCTACAAATCCTGGAACAGCAACGTGAACTGGAAGAGAGAATCCTGAAGGTACGACTAAAAGTCGCAGAATCCGTGCGTAATCTCAGAGAGACAAGTGAGTGGCAGTTGGAGGGGATGGAGAGAACACTTCGTTTGCGTCTAAGGATCGCAGAGGCGGAAAGGGCACGTGGACTGAAAGAGATACGAGAGTTTGGTTCGTATGCAAGCAATATCGAGTGATGCTTTTACGCCAGCTCCAAACAGCGCTTTTGCGAATCTTTGTCCAGTGACTGCCTAGAACGCCATCACGGTCTTTCTTTAGTATTAGACAAGCAACAAAAGGGTAGCTAGTGAAGTGGGCGAAGAACGGAACAGCGTAGATCCTGACATGAACGTCAGTGAAACTGAGAATAGCTGGGGGAGCAGGGCACAGGCAACTGTCAATTAAATCGACGCACGCGTACGCAACTTTGCTGGTAAAAGCACTTCGGATGAAGAGGCATAGATGCGTTCGCAAAGGTCGGCGGACTGGGCAACGTTTTGCATGGGAAGTGACTACGAAGAGGATAAGGACAGCACGCAGGTACGCTTCCGAACAGGCGCAGATAAAAGAGCATCGGATAAACTGCCACAGATGCCTCTAGAAAGGCGACGAACCCGCGAATGACTTGCAAAGCAGATGACCTCGAAGAGTGCGAGGCGTGTAAGGAGACACTCGCCCATTCTTCCGGTGTACCACTTGTGGTGGCGACAAGTGGCCTCGTCAATTGGGAGGACCACTCAGATTGCTTAACGCAAGAGAGGGTTAGTTTGCCTGTCTCCATGAAGGCCGGATAGGTCACTGGACAATAAACATGACTACAGAAGTGCTCAGAAAATAGTAACGTACAGAGCCAGAGTAAGATAACTGTGACTCACAAAGCAAGGTCGTGTTCAGGCCAGCAATAAACGAACAATCCCGCATGCAACGTGACAACGATTTTATCTTTGAAACGGTCTTTGGCACGTCGCAAGATGGTTATAAGAAAATACCAAGAATTTTTAATATGATTTCCATGGTACTGTTAGGTGTAGCTGATGCACAAGGCTATGTACAATACATTTACCCGTAATCAAGCGGTGGCAAAGTTGGCTATTCCAATGAATGGGGAACACGTCGTCTTCCTCGTTTTGAGTGCCGCCGCACTGGGGTGGCCGTTCCGTGCCATCACCTTGACAGTAGAGGCACCGTCTCGGTGATTAAGCTGCATATTCATAGTCAAAGGTGTGTGCTTCTTGAGCTATGCCACTTGCTGCTAATGACGACGAGGGGACGGTGGAGATTTCATATCTGACATGAGTCGCTTGTCACACCTCACGGTATGGACACAAGTAACTCGACAGCAGCTTGTTGGCCATGATTTCCCAGCGGATGGATGACGAGAAAAGCACCAGGGAACCCGGAGGAAAGTGCACGTCGCGGTGGTGGCAATCATAGAGGCGTCTCTGATGGCTCTGTGAAGCCTGTAGACGGGTTCGAGCGAGTTCTCATGCTTGGTCGGCGCGTGCGATCGCGTCGCAGGCGCACTCAGTAGCGCAACGTGTGGGCGAGGACAGCAATGTGTCCAAGAGCACCGCGGGTTCTCGAACGTATAAGAAATAGAATAGTGAAATAGCCGGCAATATAGTGACGCGATGAATTGTGCGCGAACTTCACATATGGTAAAGAAGATCCCCGTCATGGTGGTCGGCCCCAAACAACTTCGAAAGCATGTCGGTGATATTCCGGTGGAGACGCTCCATGAGGCCTTTGGTCTGTGTGTGGTATGATGTCCTTAATTTGGGCTTTGTCGAGCAGGAGCGACGATGCCTTCGACAACGGCCGAAAGAAAGCTTGGGTCACGATCACGCTGTAATTGGCATTCAGCACCGTGCACAAAGATTATGCCGCAAAGAAGAAAGTCAGCGACGTCAGTAACGCACTCTGTCGGGAGGGCTTTTTTCATGGCGTACTGCGCAGTGTAATCGGCAGTGACAGCAGTCCATTTATTTCCAGAGGCTGAGAGAGGAAACGGAACTCGGAAAAAGGTTTCAGGCAAGAAGTTTATTGTCTGGAAACGTCCAGTTCGAAGCGCAGAGGGATTCTTTCGGTGATGACAGGGCTCAGAAGCGGCCACACAGCGCCGCACAGACAGGGCGGAGATCTGATCAAAAGAAGCGACGACGTACACGGTCGTATGAGCGCGAAGCGCCGATGTTTCCAGTGAAGGGAGCGTCGTGAATTTGGCAGGGAACATTCGAACGCAGGTGTGATGGGATGACGGGGAGAAGGTCAGGGCCGTGGTTATCAAAATTTAGCCGGTATTTTGTCTCTTTTTGAGGAGAAACAACTAAAGGCGTGGTCAGGCGGGGCCTCCAGCCGGTCGATGAAAGCTCCTAAAAAAGGATGGAGGTGTTGCTCGTTGCCGATTTGAAGCAATGTTGACATAGAGAAAACGGAAGCGGTGGTGTCCGCATCTGCCGGTTTTCCACGTTTTAGCGGGGAAGAGAATCTGTATCCTGGTGCAAGCGTCCCATATAATTTAGTAAATTATAAATTAAGTGTTATAATTTAGTAGTCCCAAGAACAATCGACGGAGAAGGTACACTTTTGCAGGTGTAAAGCCCAGCAAGCGAGTCGGCCCGTAAGGTCCTTGAGCGAGGATACGCAGCAGAGAGCGTAGTGATCAGTGCTGACACAGAATGTATGTCCGTACAAGCATGGACGAAACTCCTCAACTGCCCACACAAGAGCGTGGCACTCGGGCTCTGTGATTGAATAATTACGCTCTGCATGTGATAGAAGTTAGCTAGCATAGTCTATAACTTCATCACGCCCGTGCTGGCATTGAACTAACACGGCTCCTACGCCGTGACGACTGGCACCAGCACGAACTTCTGTTCAGGCAGGCGGGTCAAAGTGAGCCTGGAGTGGAGGCTTGATAAGGAGAGCAGTGAGACGACAAAAAGATGCGGCATCATCGGGGCCCCTGGAAAACGGGACGTCATTGTTCAGGAGGTCGGTAATCGGACGTGCAATGCTAGCAAAATTATTTACAAAGCGCCAGAAATAAGAGAACCGCTATACAGAACTAAGGACGTCCTTTGTAGAGCAGAGGCAAGCTAACCGTGAATTTCAAGAATAGGAGGCCGAGAAGGTGTGTCGACGCAGAGAGATTTCTCTCACGGAGGGTGCCGACGGACTGTTCGAGGCAGAATTCCTCCTACGTGAGGGCGGCCTCCGCTGCAATGTATGTGATAAACTGGTTTGATCACAACGTCATGCAACTGTAGAGCGTGCGCAATCGGGAACCGAAGCTCCAACCTAGCAAAATGACGTCAACCAGACAAAATACTTTCAGGAAAATTGCGCTAAACACGAGTTCAAACTTCAGAAAACGACCACCAGCTTCGCTTTTTTGACAACTTTTACTGCGTGTAACTGGCTTAGCTTTCTTTAGTACGTGAAGAGTAGTTTACAACCATGCCATAAATGAAGAAATTCAACAACAGTGGGCGCTCGGCGAGAACTAGCTACCGAAAACACATCACGCTAGTGTTCACATGAGCCTTTTGCTGATACAAGCATCAGTAAACAAAGAGTGTGAAATGAAGTAAACAGACAATGATTCATTTTTCCTACTGTTTCCAGCTAAAGCAAAAACGTTTTTCATATAAAACATATTTTGCATTCATGCTTCACTTCGACAAGCCACTCCTGCGGTATTTCACAACGGGAACGTGAGAAATATTGTGTGAATTTCGCGCTGTGTTTCAAGCCGTTTCGGCTTTGTGCACGCTAGCCGCACATGCCGCCGCGATGCTGTTCATCCAAAAATTTATAAATTTACTTATTTGTTTTTATTTATCAGCACTGTCAGCCTTATTTCACAGGCTCCAAGCAGAAGTAGATGGTAAAAAGGTCCGTGAGCATGGGATAACAGAAAACAAGAAAGGAAGAAAGAAAACACTTTCATACAACACTGGCATTCAACAGAAAGAAACTTTCTTTGTTCTTTGCGAATGAAGAATGAATAGCAAAATGTGCTCACAACCATTCAAATAGCTCTCATATGACGTCATTGTAGTTACGGAGGTTCAATAAAACCCCAGTGCGCATTAAATGCCAATACATCTTAAGTGATAAAATAGCGTACGGTCTCGTTGTAGAGGCGTTCAAGGCATTCTTAACCGCCATGCACTCTACATTCTTTACCTTGCGAGCGAAGGATCCAATCTTGATGTAGTAGACGGCTGGTGTGTCGACAATAGCGGCTACCACCTGGCTTTTGAGGAGGAGGTCGAGGTCGGTCGTACTTCGGCTAGCGCTAGAGCTTAATGATGGGGGCAGATCATGGCTGCGCCGGATTCCCCCACTGCTCTTACGTTTCGTGGTCACCGGCTCGGGCCTATTTATGGTCGGCGCTGCGGCTGAAGGTACCGGCCAGATGATGGCAAATTGCATGATAGTCGCGTTCTCTGATCAGTTGTTGCCAGGTAGTCGGTGACGTGTCGTGGTCGTTCCACAAGTCCCGGATGCGGCGCGTTGATGGTGAACCCTCGTAGTTTCATCTCGCGATATGAGAACCAGCGGTAAAGGTGGCCAGTTTTATTTTTATTATAGTGATAGTGGATCTGATGTCAGTCCTGCTTGAATATTGCATGGGCGACGTGTGAACAGGCTCGTGGCGGCGGCAGCGACAACGCAACTGCAGCGTTATCGGGGCCTAGCTCGGGCGCTTATGGGGGACATGGCGGCAGGATACGGCGGCGTAGGTCATCGCATCCGGCTGAGGTAACGACGATTCAACGAGTCTAAGTGGGTGCTGGATGTTCTCTTAGACAATGTCAGCTTTTGAAGCTACATGAAGCTGCATAGATGGAAACATGCTAGCGCAGTTCTTTGCGTGCTGCAGCTGTGATGGTCTCTCGGAGTTGGTCGGAGCCTATTGCTTGAATTTCGCTCTTCCATGCATGAACTTAGCGGTTATAATGCTGAGTGTGCATTTCGAGCGTCTCTTCAAGGTCCGTGGCTTCTGCAAAAAAATCTGCGATGGTCTTGGGTGCGATTGAGAGTCAATCTGCCGAAAAGGCCTTGCTTCACAGCACCCATGAGGAAGCAAGCTTTCTTATCCTCAACCTAGTACAGGTCGGTGTAGTGCAATAGGTGAATCATCTCTTTCGTGTAATCGCAACGTCGTCCTTTGGGAGTTGCGCACGCATCGCTTGCACCCTCACTTTGCAATCAACGCTCGTGAAGGTGTTCAAGAAGGTGTTGCTGAATAATTTGCATGTTGTGTTAGATACGGACCATCAGCTAATATCGGTCAAGCTCTTGGAACGCAACCACTCACTGTGGCACGAAAATAATGGTGTGCAGGCGAGCATCGATCCTGTTATCAAGCCCGTCAAACAGGCTGGCTTTCCCGCCTTGCGTGTCCTGCGTGAAGCTTTTGTCTCCCCCTTCCCGACATAGCAACTGGAAGACAGCACGGTTCAACGGCTTTGAAACATCGTCCCTGAAAATACTGGCTTGCAGCACTGAAACGTCCGTCAAACACGACCCGACCACTCTAGCTGAGCACCTACCAGGAGAAAAGGCAACGCCAGACGGAGGCAGCCATCGGGAAATAGAGCGAAGGGAGTGTCCCCATTGGCAGAATATTACGCCGCATGTACGGGCCCGGCAATTGGATGAATATGAAACCTTGACGGGCTCGACCATTGGCTGAAAATACCGTGACACCGAAGGACTGAAGGTGTTATAAGCAAGTGAACCATTAGGACGACGTAGACGTTTCTCGGGCCGCTGGCCGCAGCGGCGGAGTTGCTTGTCGTACGAACAGCTCGTCAGAACTATTTTGATTTTTATTCCTGTTTCATGTACATAAACTTTATGATTCAACGTCGCCCAACTCACTCGCTCATCGGCAAGATCAAATAGTTGCTTGGGTGCTGTCATGATTCTTGAACCCCTTTCTGGCGCCGCCTTCCAAGGAGAAGACAAAGGCCACAGCTAGTCGGAGTTCCATCTGTTGAATGCAAGGCCCTTTCGTAGGTTTCCAGCCACTTTCTCAAGTCTTAAATGCATCAAACATAGTGGCCCCCTGGGCTGTTGCAGTGCGGCAGAGGACGCGTAAGTTTCCATTGTGATTGTCGACTTGACCTCCGTTTGAGTGTTTACCTCTGGAAGAAGTCCGTACCCTGCTAACAACGGAAACAACCTGCGTCTTGAACAATGCTCCATGGGGACCTTCACCATGGTTTTGACCAGGGTTTTCAGGGATGTCCGGTACATGACCGCAAATCCCCTCCACCAGATGTCACGTTGACGTGACAGTCAAGAACACAATAGCAAAACTGTCAATGGTGAAACTAACTTTTTATTGGGCGAACTCAAGGCCACAAATTGAAGTGACACTCGAAGCACAACAATAAAGGCGAACACACAAAAGCGCTGGCTTTTACACGTGAATCGTGGAACCATCAAGCGTAATCGCAGGTGGCCGCGTGGTTTACAGAAAGTACCAAAAAATTCCTGCCACGCCTGCAATCTTATTACACAAAGTTCAGCGAAAATATGCACACCAAATAGAATCAACGGCAACATTCGAGTAAGCTTCAAAACATGCAGGCGCTTCTTGTGCTGACCGATAGTCGATGTGGAAGGCTGCTTTTTCGGATCAGGTAAATCGGTTACTGGACGCTGGTTGCCCTGAAGTGATTATTTCTTCTGTGAATGAAAGTATGGTTCGCAGCGTCAAGAGCAGGAATGACGAAGGTATCAAAACTTAATTAGAAGATAAAAGAAAAGAAAAACGCAATAGTACCGTATGTAAACAAGTTGGCGCAGGGGCTCAGGAACGTTCGTTCAAGGTACCGAATTAATGTTCGTTTTTCCGCGAAAGATAAGATAGGTCGCATATGCCCATCAGTTGATAATTTGCTGCAGAATAAGCTGGTAAAGGGAAAGTGCACTCTCAACATAAGAGCAGGTACATCACTTGTGCTAAGCAGGTTGTGTATACCATTCAATTATCTTGCGGTAGATAGTACGTGGGACAAAGGAAGCGCTATTTGACTGGTTGATTCAGGGAGCCTGAGCGATGTCTCCAAGGCGTTGCGCCACTTCATCTCCCGGAGCGCTGCAACTTGTGCGGTTGGTGCCCCGTTAAAACAAAGAAAACTAGTGTCATTTTTAAACACACCAGCCAATTGCAAAGGAAAATCGCTGAGGTTTACAATATGAAGACCAGGGATAAGGCATCTACCAGCGAACCATCTATCGCTCTTCAAGACAAGCAACTGCGTTACCTATGTCAATTTTGATTATGCATCTGTTGGTCATAGTTGCCTCGATGTATTTCTGTGTCTCGTGCATGTCATGATTATCAACTGGCACCTGTATATATCTTAGACATATCTTCAATAAAATATCAGTTGAGAGTCAGCGCCGCATCTGCGTTTTATACCTTCTTTTGTCTTCGTCATGCGTTGCGCTGTAACGGACCTGACTATTAATTTCAGAGCGCTCATGTACTCGTGTCGAGAAAATTTCGAGTGTATACATCCCAGTGCTTTACTAAGACAAGAGTTTCAAGCGGCTTGTTGTGTGATGGCCTTCAAAAAAAAATAATGGGGCGTCGAGTCCAGTCGCATATTCCAGGCGTCTCCACGGGTTCTACTTATTAGTTTTCCTGATATGGGTAGACGGACCGGCGCCGTGTTGAGCTACTGTATGGCCGGTTCGTCGTCGACCGGTAGCCGCCTGGTGAAGGCAAAGCTCCACTGAAGCTTCCACTGAATGATGGCGAAGTAGTCGACGATATCACGAGGGCGCTCACCTTGCTGCAGGCTCGAACCGCTGACAGCGAACCCTCGTATTCTCATTTCGCGGTATGGGCACCGGCGATAGACGAGGCCCGCTTCTCTGCAGTGATATCAGAGCGGACGGTGGTTCGGACCGTGCCAAAGGTCAGCCTTCCTTGGCATGCTCCGCGGGGCGATGGGTTGGCGTGCTATCGGCGACAGCGGTGGACGACGGGAGTGCGGTGTTACCGGGCTCTGGCAGGGGCACCAACGTGAACGAAACGACGGCGGCATATGTTATCGCTTCAGGCTGAGGCGATTCCAGCTGCGCTTTCGGAACTCCCAATGACCGCTGCATTTGATACTGAACTACGTCACCATTCGAATAAACTTGAGACAGCAACGCTGAGAACTTCTTCTGGAATTCTTCACGCAGACCTCTGCTTGTCTTTCGCCACTCGTCGCAGCAGAGGTCTTGAACTTCTGTAGGGTGTGGCACTGAGCAACAATTCAATTAGTTGGTGCGCAGTTCTAACGCATTCTCAATCGTCATTGCTCGTTGTCTTCAGGATTCCACTAGTAGTCTGACACCCTCTCGAATTTACCCCGCTGTCATCCTCTCAGTCGAGAGGATGGCAGCGGGTAACTCTCGCTTGAGTAGTAGCCAAAATGATCCAGAACTTCAGGACCAAGGAATAAAGAAACGCGAATAATTTAATTATATTGACGTCGTGACTGATTTATTAGCGAAAAATACCGGTGACGTAATATGCATGTGAACATATAAATTTGGCCACCGTTAACAGACTATCGCTAAGAAGTATCGCCAATAGCCACCAGGGGCCGCCTGCTAGCAGGTGCGGCTTGTGTGCGCCCTTTGTAGAACAGCTGGCCCATTCATCACATTCATTTCGCCGAGCGACTACGGAGCACTTCGAGTCCTTCTTTTCTTTGTGCCACCCGTGTGGAGCAATTCTGGCCTGCTTCTGGTGTCATTTGGAGCCCCAGATTTTTTTGCGTCACCGAAATTGCAGGTATGGTCGAATATTTTTACATATATCACAGCATCAAAAATGTTATGGATTTTGCCCAGTGTACCATCGCAGCAGTTCAGTCAACCTTGGCACCTTTCGTACGCAACTAAGAGCCCGGCCATTGTAGCAAATGGTAATATGCAGACTATGGTTTCACTTATATCTTTATTTAACATCTTGTGGAATTCTTTTTCCACACAATAACGAACACTACGGAACACGTGTACAAGCAACAGGGACACGTTCAATCATCGTCTGAAGACGCCAGTTTAGCTTCGAACTGAAAAGATTGTCGAGCTCATACTTAGTGTTGCAAGGTACAATGTCTGCAGTAACATTGGTTTTACCCGCTCCCGCTTGACCACAAATTCGACAACCGCTTAGCATCGTGGTAGGAAATACGGCTTTGTTGACTTAGCCTCGAAGTTAGTGCACATAGTGTAATATTAACACATAAGATGGTATATTCTGCGTACTTACGTATTCTTTGATGCAGATGAAAACCGAATCTCTCTACTTGATGTACTTTTTAATTGTTGCTCTTTCGTAGGTTTTTTATGTGACGACGTATGTAACGAGGCAAAAATGACGTCCCAGTCACTGTAAACGGAATACTGATACTGAATACTGTAAACGGAATACGCACTTGCGTCTTCACCTTTATTCCGCTCATCCCTGTGTGGTGTACGTGTTGTCCCGCAGATGCCGCCTCGGGGGCGCCGTGTCGCGGTGAGCACGTGCACACGTGCAGGGGCTAGGCGCATGCGTAGATATGATTTTTCTGTCCGGGACACATCGGCTACGCTAGCCTAATGAATCTGGTACAGGCCTCGCGGTTTATCAGCGCATGTACCGCGTCCTGGTTAGTATTTTGCGCGCAGTAGCACCTGCGCAGATAAAAAAATCTGCACTGGAAGCGTACAAGCACGAAATGCTTTTTGGAGCTCAGAGGAACAGCCTAAGGTGCTGTGATCAAGCTTGTAGCTCCGTAACAACCAGCTGAGTATGTTTTGAGCAAGCAAGAGTATATTTTGTACACGTGCACCCGCCCTCGCTCTTTATGTGGTTGCGCTCCTCAACTGCGCACTGACATTGGTGCCGGTCAATGCACCCTGGACATAATAAACCTGTTGGAAAACTGTACATTATTAGTTTTTGCGATCATTGTATTAATTGGACATGCGAAATGTTCTGCAAGAGAACGGGGGAACTGGCATAAAAAGCACACAGAAATGCAATACTTGCTTATTTCATACACTAATTATGTGATTCTCTGTTAAGGAGCTACAAGGTTTTGCGCGGGCGATGAAGGTGACGCATGATCAAGCATTAACAAATCAAGCACACCGTATATTGCAGGTAATTCACGTGGTTCTTTTCCCCTTACAGCACCCGCGTGAACGGCCAGTATGACGTTGATGGTGTTCGACGTTGTCTGTTTCCGAATTAGTGAACGTGGCAGCCAGTGACGTCACACCCTTTTGTCGGCGCAATGTACCTAGGATTACAATTATTATTTGACGTAACAAACCTTTATTGCGATAGCTGCTGTGCGAGATTTGTAGCCGATTTTCACCGTCATCGTGATGTCGAGAAAGCTATGATATCGTTGCCGCTTTCATGTCACTCAATGTACTAGGGAAGAAACTCCAGGCGATTCCGCCACGCGAAGGCGTATGACCAGCGCACCTGTAGACGTCGTCGTAAGAAAACTTGTGGTAAAGGCTTTATTGCATCACTCATCATCTCTTAGAAACGACGGTCACAGTGGCTTTGTATTCGTTATATTATGCACTCTGTGGAATAATCGCAACCGCAGTCACATTATTTGAAAATTTCAAAACAATGCACGTACGCCGCTGTGCGGTCGGTTCGGCCGGATCGGATTGGCATCGCATGCGAAATCTCTCCAACAAGAAACTTGTAAACGACACCCTCTTCGGTCCCATTGAAATCGTTCACATTGTCACATCGAAATTACCGACGAACACAGGAGTAGTGTTATCGCTACGAAGGCACGCACATTCAGTAGCCATAAACCTTATGGGGCTATGAACTATTGCATTTTTTGTTTGCTTATGAGGGTATGACCAACAGCTTACGGTGGTATTAGGAATTGATGTTTTCGACATGACGTTCTGTATATTGGATACATTGTTGTAAAAAATACACGCACTGTTCACCACAAATTGCTGAGTGCTTGTAGACTCAGCATAACGGGGCTATGAGCCATTGCATATTTCGCTTGCTTGCAGACGTAACAGCTGTTGATGATATTTGTGATGATTGTTGATGATAGCACCGCTGTAATAAACGGCCCCCGCGCCGCATCTATCACGAGAGCGAGGCCAAGAAAGCTAGAAGGTTGCACACCGCGGTTGCGCAGTCGGCTGAGGCACTCTCGTATGGTGTATCCAGACCACCGCGCACCACGGATCTGTTTTTGGCCCGCGAATCACACGACACGTGTGATCCGCGACCCGTGGACATGGCCCGCGCCATGTGCACGGGCCAGTGTAGGCGAGAAATGCGAGCGCATTATTTTATTTCAACGGCGCACAATTATTTTAGAGAATTTGGTGTCACCAGTTCTCGCAACAGTAAAAACGGTCCTCGTTTTGGTAACCGAATCGGCAACACCATGATGCGTGCGAGCCGCAGCGCGGGGTAGAAGTAGTTTTTCTACAACCTGGTGCGAGCACGGCGTCGTGGTCAGATGACGCCACATTTTACTTTTTGGCCTTGGACCAACAATTTCCTACTTCGTGGGACAGCAGCCGGCATGACTTCTTCAGATGTCCGAAAAAAAAACAGCTTCTGTGGATTATTATGCAAGGAAAAGTCCCCCCCCCCCCATCGAAGCATCCGTCACGTTAATCTCGGAAGCAGTTCACTGTAACGAGTTCGCGGAGATGCGGGGTTGATAGTATCCCTCACGCGCTGCGCTTTCGTCTGCTCTTCGGGCCTGCGGTGTGGATGCTGTTGCGGTCAGGGCCAAGCATGGCCGACCACACCTGGCCGGTCCGCGGCCCGGTCCGTGGTTGTCCGTGGTCCGTCGTCTATATACGCCTCTACTGAGCACGAGATCGCGGATTCCAATCCCCGCCTTAGCGGCCGCATTTCAGTGCAGCGAAGTGCAAATACGCCCATGTACTTGCGTTATAGTGGAAGTTGAAAAACCCTGCATGGAGGTCTAAGTTAAACCGCGGCATTGCGCTGCGATGCGCCTCATTATTTAATGGTGGTTTCTGCACGTAAAACTCCATGATTTATTTGTAAACGAAACTTTTTCCGAGAAGTATATGCAGGTATTTTGCGCTGGACGCAGTAATTAAACGCGTGTTCCAAAGTGAAAGACGCAATATATAGCTGCTACCTAATTAGGACACAACCATTATAGCGTCCCTAGTAGCCGTTGTCTATTTCTGAACTAAAAGACTCAAATAGATAACTTCAAGCGAAACCAGTGTTCCAGCCCTTCATGGAGGTCTTATCGATGATAACAACTCTTTTCGTCTTCTAGACTAGTGCCTGTTAACCTTTCCAAGGGATCGCTTAACTTTAAACGTACAAATGTACATAAGAGCGTAGAAAGATTTTTACTGATGACTTTGTCAAATTGCAAACGATCATCTACGTTAGGTTATAACTTGGTATGCTCAAATTGGATATTACGAAGTTTTCTGCTGACTTTTTCCACTAGCAAATTCATATCGTAAAGTACTCCTGGCAACTTTTTCATCAATTCGTATTCACACAATGCAAGACATCAGAATAGAGACATCCTGCAGCAGGACATCAGGCTACAGAACCTAGCAAAATACTACGGCAAATGATCTCTTTGTTTTTGTACTCCATTATCTGAAAGAATAACATTACGGCAGAACACATTACGATGACTGTCGAGGGAAAGGCGAATAGTAATCAAGCAATGTTGCGATAGAACACATTCTTGAACAAAGGTTTCCTTAGATATGCCGTGGTAATTCTGGGTCTTTCTGTTGCTTCAGATATAAGCCACATACACCAATACTGTTTGACATTCCAATGAGACTCGTGTGCCGAGCTCGCGAATGAACATGGAAGCGTGGCGACGACAGCATGACTCCAACGAAGTGGCGAAGGTGGGATGACGCAGAAAGAATTAGCTCGCTTGAATGACAACTGGAATGGACGACGACGGCATGATGATGCGGAGATGTAGATTCTTATATTAAGACAATGTATAATGACGGCAGCTGCAGTTGACATTCGTAGAAAATTGAGCTGAGTAGGCCATATAATGGGAAGGGCGATTAACGTGTGGTCAAAGAAACGGAATGGTACCAAGGTAGTGAAAGCGCAGTCGAGGACCCTAAGATAATGGGTGGCTAGACGAAATTAAGAAAGTTCCAGTCGCAAGTTGCAATCAACTAGCACAGGAAAGTAGTCGCTGGAGATCGCCGGGAGGTTCCTTCGTCTGGCATTGGAGACGAAAACAGGCTGTTGCTGCTAATGGTGATAACGACGACGAAGTAGCAGCGACGACATGAGGACAATGAGGTGACTACGACTGTACGAGGCCGATTACCTGGCCACGACAGCATGACGACAACTGCATCGGTAGAATGACGACGATGGAATAATAAATCGTGAAGACGGTATGAAATCGGATGCGTGATAACGTCTGTGTGACAAAGACGCAATGACTTCCATGACATGACATCACATGAGGCCTAATCACGACTAAACCACGTTAGCCTGATCATGACCGAATGACAAACAAGGAATAACGTCAACGAATCGAGGAAGGTGATAAGACGACGACGGCCTGAGAACAAGGTGATCATATTGAAGTAATCGCGATGGTGAAACGACAACGTGAAAGCGATGGCTTCACGACTGCGGTATGTCGACGACCGCGGGAAGAGAGCCGGATTTCGAGGTTTACATGATGACGGCAGAATGACCACGATGGCAGTAAGCCGATGATATAAGAGCGAGTGAATGCCGGAAACTTTATTACTACGTTGCACTGAAGGTGATCGTAATACACTCGCATCAGGACAATGGGCATTACGACAAATGTATGATGACAATTGTGCAAGAATGACTTGACGCTGTGGATCCTGGCTCCCCGCTGACGCAGCGCGCTCGTTTCTCAGTGTTCGGTGATGCAAAAAAAAAACGTCGCCTTAAAGGCGGCTACTCTGGTTTGCTGCAGCCACGCCGTTGCACTTTTATTAGTAATATAATTAATAATTATTAGTAAACAAACAAAATTGATCAGCATTGGAGACAAAAATGTTCAGTGATGGCAGTGCAACATAGGAGCAGTACAGGGAGGCTTATGACCTATGTTAATTGTTCTAGAATACATAAAATATTGAGTGAATACATTAATATAAAATTTGAGGGGCGTAAAGTTCATAACGATAAAAAGTAACTATGTTGGCAGCAGGAAATGAATGCAACAGAAAATCGATGTTAATGGAAACTGAGGCGAATGATTAAGAGGAATGCCAGATAGCAGACACATACAACAAAAGCAAAATATATTCAAGCACATCGCTGTCTCGAATGGGTTTAACTTTGTATCGGTCAAACACGCCCACGTAGGCGTCCGCTCTTGATTTCAGCCGGAATGACCGGTCAGCGAAAAAATGTCAGCATTTTTGGCTCCAAGCTTTTGCTCGTGACTGTACGCTAGGTACGCAAGCTATCTTATTTCTGGTGGAGCAAGCCATAAGTTCCATTGCCGATAAACGAGATTGCTTGATGCTTCCGAGCAGATGGTTTCAATGTGTTGTCTACGATGAGAATGGCATGAAATGAACTCCTCATTACGTCCGGATGAAAGGAGCAGAACTAATGTGATATGTAGTTTCACAGTCCGATGTTTGCGTCATGAATGTCGGGACCTTGCATTTTGTAAAGTTTCGTTTTATGCACTATCCTTCGCACCATGTTGTAATTTTATTGACATCAGTCTGTAGCAAACTTGGGTCCGCACGAGAGTACTTGGGGATGTACGCGGCACAATCGTCTGTGTAATGTCTTTATTTTGTATTTGTGTTAGTAGGCAGGTCATTATAGTAGACTGAAAATAGCGGCAGCGATAGGCCTGTGCTTTCCGCAGCACCATATGAAACAGTTGCCAGAGGGAAATCGCACTCTTTATTACATGTGAACGGAACGCAATATCTTAAGATCGTTGAGCGTGCCATCGAAGTAATTCATCGAGTCCCGTTGAAGGACAAAGAGAAACCCAGCATCATAATAATATTCTACTCTCGCAAAGCGAGGGACCGGGTTCTGAGAGCTGCAAAAAAGCAGGCGATGAACACGTCCGCCTTGGATTCAAGGATAGTTGTCCAGCTTTCATGAAGGAGCACCTTTCTCCAGCAAATAGGATATCTGTAGCAAAAGCACTGAATGCAAAACGCGAAAGAATTTGGAAGTTCGCCTAGGTGGAAGACGGCAAATTGTCAATGTGCAAGACTGAAACTTCGAGGGTTCTGCACGTGACATGCCCAGAGGACCTCGACAGAGTACAATAACTGATCGAGATTATTCATAATGCAGAGGTTGAAATGGCGTTCCGTTGCAATATCCGCAGCGTAAAGAAAAATTTTCACCGGTTACTAATCCATTTGACAAAATATTTATTTCAATGCGATATATTCGCAATAGCAGAAACATGGCTAAAGGAAGATGAGTGCGTAAATATACCCGAATATGTGATTATGTGACAGCCGAGAGCGTATGCGACACGTGGCGGTGGAGTAGCCATGTTTATCAGGAACGAGCTCTGTTTCCAGCGTCTAAATGATATCTCGAGCTTTATTAATCTGCAAAATGCTATTTGCGACGATTGAATGTGGTGTCATAGCTGGTGCAGTATATCGCCCCCCCCCCCCCTATGCTCAAGCGTAGACGACTTCATATCCGTCATGGAAAGTATGCTGATTCAATGTGTGACCTCGCATTCCCAGATAATTTGTGGTGACTTCAGTATAGATCTGCTAAAGGATCAGTGCCATGACTACTTGTTTATCCTACAAATTTTTAACGTCACAGATGTTATAGCCGAACAAATAGGTTTCTGTAAAAATGCTGCCACACTTATTGATCACATGCTGTGCAGTCTTGATATTAACGTAGAAGCTGGTGTTTGTGACTTTGTAATTGCTGATCACCACCCGACTTCTCTTTTCATTCCAGAATCGTACTTGCATCGTACTCGTAAAACAGAAAAGTTGCTCCCTATATTTCACACACGCAGTAATTATTCGCAAGTACGCACCCTCTTGCAACACAATATGTTCGAAGTTCTGTATGCCGACGGCGTGCAAGTAGAAGGTGATAACATTGTTTGCAGTATCACGAATGCAATAAGGCAGTCATCGTATACGTACACACGATGTAGACATGATCACGCCATATGTCCTTGGATAACATAGCACATTCTAGCACTACTGAAGAAAAAATACTAGTGTTACAATAAGCTGAAGTTAAACAAAAGAAATGAATATTACAAGGCTCAATTGAAGTACCTTAGAAATCAGTCAGTTGGGCTGATGAGTAAAACTAAAAGGGCATACTATGCATGTCTCGTTGGACGTTGCGATACAAAATAAACATGGCAGATAGTCAGAGAAGTGACGGTTCTCGGTAACAAAAAGACAATTCTCCCTGACAAAATCACAACTAGCCTTTCAAATTATTTTAATGATTACTTTGCCGCGGCTGGCGAAAACATTACGAAAGAATTTAGTGCGCACGACCCACCGCTTATGTTGAAAAAAGTGAAAGCACATTTAGCTTTCAGGTCATAACAGAAGAGCTGGTGACGTCTGCTATAAAAAATCTACAGTTGAGCTAAGCCACAGGGATTAATGGTAAAGAAAGTAAGGTACAGAAAACCAATTCAGATATTTTGAGTGCTCCACTTTGTCATTCATTTAACCATTCATTAAATGCGAATCCCTACCCAGATGTATTAAAGATTGCTAAAGTTGTACCCGTATACAAAACGGGCAACCGTAATATTCCCGGCAGCTTCAAACCGATATCCGTATTGAGTATAGTATACAATATCTTTAAAAAATTATTCGCTCAACAGCTGAAGGACTTCCTTAGCAAGAATAACGTAAGTTGCGCAGAACACCATGGCTTCGTCCCAGTAGTATTTATATCAACAGCTCTGCCTACTTTGTCTCAAATACTCAACTGTGCCCTCAACCATCAATTGATTGTTTTTCGAATTTTTATCGACATAAAAAGGCGTTTGATACCATTTGTCACTCGGCACTACTGAAAAAAAACTAAGGTGCTATGGCATTATCGATGACGCTGATGACTGGTTTTCCAGTTACCTCACATCGTGAAAGCACAAAGTAGTAATGGATGGTTTTCTATCCGAATCTAGGAATTTCACATGTGGTGTACCGCAAGGATCCGCATTGGGTACCACTTTGTTCGCTCCATACGTTAATGATTTTCAGCGAATTCTACAATCGTCTACAGCATCATTGTATGCGCACGATACTGTAATTTTATTCACAGGTAGTTCACTTGAAACCTTACAATGTACTGTATTCAATGAACTACAAGCTATTTCAATGTGGTTTTGTGAAAATCAACTTTTACTAAATGCCGATAAAATACGTTATTCTCCATTCAAGAAGGAGAACTGAACGTTTCAATTCGCATATCAGTAAACAATCGAAACATTGATTGTTGTCCGACTAATAAATATTTAGGCATAATACTTGACAGTAGCATCAACTGGAGAGACCAAATCAATACCGTTTGCAAAAAATTCTCATTCATCTGTTAAACTCTCCTACGAGCACGTCAATACTTTGATTTTACGCTGTTACGAACATAATATTTTAGCCTGTTTCACTGCAGCCTTACCTATTGTTGTGAATCGTGGGGCCAAACGTACATAACACACCTTAGTCCGTTATTGCGATTCCAAAAAAGAGCTGTTCGTGCGATTACTTTCTCCTCTGTGCATCATCCCTCTAATCCTTCATTTCTGAGGCGATGTATACTGCTGTTTAGTGAGCTAGTGAGCTGCTTATTGTCAAATAATAAGCACAAACACACCTCAGCCGCATAAAATTTTCAAGTTTCCGTCGGTAAACACACGGCATGCACGCAACGATCATCTTAATCTCCCTTTATATGCGAATGTGTACGGCGAAAGAATAATTCAATTCTCTTGTGTTAACCTGTGGAATAATTTGCTCTTGAAATAAAACTCGCAAAAAATTTTGACAGTACATGCAAATGCTATTTCTTATCTTACCACGAACCATCTTGAAATTTTTGTTTTAAAAAAGGGAAATAGGAAAAAATCATGTGCATGACAATTTGCACTTTTCTTGTTTTGTTCATTTTTAGCGCAGTTCTATCACTATATACAGTTTTTACCGCCTATGTATGATACTTTCGCTATTTTGTTTGCATAAGACTGCTAATGATTGCAATAAATAAATAAATATATATATATATATATATATATATATATATATATATATATATATATATATATATATATAATATATGGTATTGACCCATCCCTTGCCATTTTAGGCTATGGGACCAAATATCTGTGTAAGCATTTTTCATATTATTGTGTAACAAAATTCTCTTTTGATGACCTCCCCGCAGGGGTGTCTGCGTCAGCAGGCGTTTGGTGTGTTCCGACACCACGTACCCGAGCACACGAGCGTTGGACTCTCCCGCGTTTAAGCGTGTGCGGCTTAGCCGTGTCCGGGGAAAGGGGATCCTGGGGGTTGAGCCGATGACGGGTGTTTGGAACTTTACGGCCCCTCGGCAGAGGCAACACACCTCTTTGTCCTCTGCTTCACGTAGACGACACCCCGGAATGAAGCATCGGGGGGAAATCGACAGTCGCCTTTTCCTGTCCCTCTCTTCACTATTTTTCTTTCCTACCTTCTTTCTTTTACTGTCCTGTCATCTATTCTCTTCCGTCACTTCCTAATTTTCGTAGGCGGCTTGGGTTAACCTTGTGTATGTGCCCTCCATTAGGTATAATATATTAGGTTATGGTGGGCAATGTACGGTTGGCGCCTGCAGCCTTAGGCGTTAAATGCTGCAGCGTCCCCAAGTTGAGTTCCGTGGTGAGTGGCTGCCATTGCTGCCGAAAAGAAACCAAACTACTATGGGAACACCCACATTTCCCCACCTACTTGGTCGTGAACCTCAGAAGAGGGGACGCACCGATGACTTAGGCACATGCTTCAACCGAACAAAAGAGACCTACCCGAAATACCATGTTGTACACAGGAAAAACTCTGAAGAAGAGGCCAGACTCAGTTCGCCATTCATAGCTTCAAGATCTTTGACCGAAGCCTTAGGGTCAGGTTATAAATTGACGAAAATGGCAAGCGGAGACCTTCTTCTTGAGATCCCTAAGAAAAATCAGTAAGAGAAGTTAGGCAATCTGGTGACATTTGGTAACAGACCAGTTTCTGTTACACTAAACCGATCAATGAATAGCTCACGTGGAGTCATCTCAGAGGCAGACCTCTAGGAATTGACAGAAACTGAACTCTTGGAAGGGTGGAACGATCAAAATGTCACTGATGTAAAGCTTATTATCCTTAGGCGGGACATCAAAGAAATTCCAACCAAACACCTTGTTTTAACATTTGCATGTAGCGTTCTGCCAGAATCCATTGAAACGGGATACATTAGGCTAACTGTCCGACCACATATTGCAAACCGTTGGCGGTTTTTGCAATGCCAAAGGTTCGCTCATAGCTCGCAGAGCTGTCGTGCACAAATACCTTGTGCAAAGTAAGTCCAGGGGCTCCCTTCCGACAACTGTAGTGGCACACCTCACTGTGTAAACTGCAGTGGTGCCCATGCAGCCTACTCAAGCTCCTGTCCGAACAAGATAATCACCCTCAATGTGAAGGAAAATATTTCGTTTAAGGAAGCCCGTAAGATGTGCTCAAATTTCCACAGCACACCTTATGCTGATGCAGCGCATCGAGAGCCGCCGTCACAGCGGCCGATGCCATGTGCCCAGCCCTCGCACAGCGAGCTGGTAAATTTGGCTTCTGCCCGCAGGGAGGAATTGGGTAAGCCTACTCCTCCCAACCAGCAAACAGGCTAGGCTAGCCTTGAGTTGCCCCACAAAGATTATCTGCGGCAACCTCCGCTTTACGCAGCGATTCCGCAGGAATGATAGTGGCCCCGAAGTTAGGCGCAGCCAAGGCTGCCTCAACCTCTCCGACCCCTCCCAGCGCTGGCAACAGCCGGCGCACGTTAATCCCAGAGGGAACCCCATCGACCTCCGGGTTGGTGGGCTCAGGGGTCTTGCCTTCCGAGGCGGGATCTCTCTTGGAAAGCTTGCTCGCAAGAGCGCGTGTCTGGCACCTGACAAGAGGCAATAGACACTGCACCCATCCTCACTGCGCACCAAGCGCCTAAGGAGCGGCGAGGTTCCTTCGAACGCTCCAGAAAGGACAAAACCCCCGTTACAGCGCCTCGAAAGAGCGCTGTAATTTAATTTCTGTAATCACTACTTCTGTTTTAATACACAGAACACTAATTTACTTCCAATATGGACACACAAATTATTCAATGGAAAGTCAGAGGCCTTCTTAGAAGCCTTAATGATGTGCAAGATCTTATCCACAAGTACAATCCAAAAGTGCTGTGTTTACAGGAAACACACTTAAAATCAAAACACACAAATTTTATCTGAAAGTATGTTATGTTTGGCAAAGATGGCGATGATGTCGCATCATCGGGTGGTGTTGCCATTGTTATTCATAAAAGTATAGTGTGTCAACGTTTAAAGGGAAGCTGAAGAGTCTGTCGAATTCAATAAGACGCTCATATACGGATGCGGGAACCTTATAAACCATGTAGGTAAAATTTGGGTTTTTTTTTTCAATTAGGAGCGACGTAATCTTCGGTTAAAATTGCGCTGTAGCTCCGACCCCCCCCCCCCCTGTCGAATGCCGCGCGCTGCTGCTGACGCTGCCGATGCGAGCGGAGACCGGAAACTGCGGTGTTATGACGTCAACTCTAGTGTTTTGTTCCTTCACAGCCTGCGCGACCATGTCTGACCGTGCTTGTTTCTGCGTGCGTGCCATCGTAATCTGCTTCGATCGAACCCTGCATTCCTTTGTTGGTAGGTCTGCGTGTGTGTAGAGTGGTCTCACGAAGCCGACGGAATTCGCTGCCTTTAGGACTTCGGTTACAAGTAGTGTGCGAATGGCGCACAGATGAAGGTCACTACACGTACTGCATGAACCGGGAAGCTTTTCGCGCATTTAAACCGTCTTTGTAGATTGCCGACAGCTTTGGACAGCGCACAAATGCCGACGATCGCATCCCCGCTTGCGTTCCACGAGGAGGCATGCAGGAACACTTCACTACAGTTGTTTGACCGGAAACGAGCTCACTAGATCGGCGAAAGATCGGCGAGATCACTAGATCGGTTTGCAAGAAACATACTCACCGAAGAGCATTCCCAACACGAGGAGACCCCAAGACTTCGCTTTCGTTCGCGTCGAAAGCACTGCTCGCACCAGCATCGTTTGCTTCTTCGAGAGGCCGGCTCTTCGCAATCGGCTCGTACATGAAAGGAGTAACGCCCAGCTCCTCAGAAAAACGCAGTCTCTCTAAATTTTCTATTACCTCTTAATCTTCCATTACAGCACCAAACTACCTGGCACCGCGCTTCATGTGTAGCGGCAGCGGTCGGTCACTAGATTTGACGTCACGAGGCGCCCGACCAATCACAGACGCAAACGAGACGGGCGAGCTGGGCGTGTCCGCTGCTGCACTTTTCGTCGAAATAAAATATATTTGCGCTTTCTTTGGCTCAATTTCGATACGATATTAGAATTCTGAGGGCTGAAAACCATTATGTACACATGTTCACTCATTTCTTCTGGAAAACCGCTCAGCTTCCCTTTAAACCTACAAACGCCTCTTGAAGCAGTGGCGGTTCGAGTGGTCCTCTTGAACAAACTCATTGCTATTTGCTCGCTTTACACACACACACACACACTACATAATAATCAAACATGAATTTTAGACTTTTATAGATAAATTGACAGAACCTTATTTTGTTCATGGCGATGTCAATGCGCACAGCTGCCTCTGGAGCGACTCTCGTATAGATGCGCGAGGCCGTTTTGTTGAACAGTTCTTTTTTTTTCTGGTGCGTGCCTGCTGAATAAGAAGGAACACACACATTATTGTCTTTTACAAATAGCTTTTCTTCAATTGACCTCCGCATAGTTTCCTCGTCTATATTGCCTGAACTTGACTGGTAAGTTACTAACTACCTTTACGGAAGCGACTACTGCCCCATACTGCTAAGAACATCTAAAGAAAATGAATATTCACAACAGGCACCTAAGTGGAAGACTGATACAGCCGACTGGGAGAAATTGCGAACTCTCACTAGTATGTCATGGGATGACATGTTTTCTTTAGGGATCGATGCTGCCTTGCAGTATTTTATAGCATTGATTATAGATGCCGCATCTAAATGCATATCCGAAGTAAGTGGGTTGGCATGCAAACGACATGTACAGTGGTGGAACTACGAATGTAGGATCGCTCGTAGGAAACAGAACAAAGCATGGGGGTCGTTACGCGCTTCTCCCACTGCAGAGAATCTTATTAACTTCAAGAAAGTAAAGTCTGAAGGCAGGAGAACGCGCCGACAGGCCAGTAGAGATAGCTGGCAGAACATTTTATTGGGCATCAACTCGTATACAGATGAGGCCAAAGTCTGGAACAGGGTTAATAGGATAAGATGGCGACAAGCATATTCAGTCCCTTTGGTAAACACACATGGCGATTGCCTGCTTCATCAGGCAGACTCACTTGAGCATTTAGAGAGCGTGTCAAGTTTAACAAATTATTCACAATCCTTTCTCAAAAATATATAAATAGAAGAATGTAAGCCATTCATGAGAAAATGTCGTGAGAATGAACCGTACAACCATCATTTTAGTACTGGCTAGTTGAGAGCGGCTTTAAGCACATGCAATAGCTCTGCACCGGGATCTGACATAATCATGTATGAGATGACCAAAAACCTACACAATGACACGCAAGTTACACTACTCGCACTTTTCAACATTACTTGGGCCGTAGGATACCTTCCAACCGCATGGAAAGAAGCCATTGTGGTTCCCCTTTTGAAACAAGGCAAAGACACTTCCTCAGGGGCAAGTTACCGCCCGATAGCACTTACAAGTTGCCTTTGTAAGGTATTTGAAAAAATAAATTATCGGCGAGTCATCCGTTTTCTTGAACTGAGCAAAATGCTTGATCCCTATCAGTGCGGCTTCCGAGAAGGGCGCTCCACAACCGATCATCTGGTAGGTATTGAAGGAAATGTCCATGACGGCATTGGTACACAAACAGTTTTTCTTATCGATATTCCACGATATGGAGAAGGCGTACGACACAACGTGGCGCTACGGATTCTTGAAAGACTTAGCAGAAATTGGCATTCATTGTAATATGCTAAACCTAATAGAAAGCTAATTGTCCAATCGTACCCTCCGGGTAAAAGTCGGCAATGTAGTGTCACGTCCTTTTATACAAGAACTGGTGTACCCCAGGGAGGCGTGCTCAGCTGCACACTTTATTGTTAAGACGACAACACATCGTGTTTCATTACCACCGGCCATTTTTATTCCGTCTACGTGGATAACATTGAAATAGGTTTCAAATCCTGTAACCTCGCAGTGTGTGAGAGACAGGTACAACATGGCTTGAACAAAGTGTCAGAGTGGGCAGAAAAAAATTGATTTAAAATCAATCATCACAAAAGTACTTGATAGACAGACAGACAAGAAACTTTATTTGGCCCTAATGGACTACGTTGTCGTTGTCGCGGGCCGCACTGCGCCAAGGGCGGAAGACCGTGATCTTCAGTCCTGCCGCAGGCCCTTTGGACAGCCCGAAGCTGGACTTGAAGGTCGTTGCTCTTGACGGCTTCATCCCAGTCTTCTTGCCGGTTTAAAGGCGAGTGGCGCAACGCAGAACATTGCCACAGCATGTGGTTCAAGGTCGACCATTCCTCGCCGCAGTCTGGGCAGCGGGGTCCACACCCGGAGTGTAGTGGCTCAGCCTCGAACGAGACGGAAAGGAGCCCGTCTGCAGCATTCTCAGCACCGAGGCCTGGGGTCTGCCCAGCTTCGGGTGAGGAGCCGGATACTGTCTGCGTCCCAGCTGGTAATGGGTAGTGATCTCGTGGAAAGTAAGCAACTGGTCCGTGGTTCGGTCGATCCCCTGCGAAGCCGGGCCCCTCGGACTGGCGCGGTTGATGAGACCTCGCGCCTGGTCGTGGGCCAGCTCATTAGGGTTGATCGAGCCGGGGGGACGTTCCGGCCCATGTGAGCCGGGAACCAAGTAATTACATGACGGGCCGTGCCAGTCTTGCGGGTCCTCAGCACCGCCGCAGCCTAGACCGAGACCGAGCCGGCGAGAAAGGCCATCGCTGCCGACCTGGACTCCGTGAAGATCTGCGTGCGCCCAGGTTCGCATAGAGCCAGCGCCACTGCGACTTTCTCTGCTTCGGACGCCGTCGATCGTTGGATAGACGCCGCATTCAGGATCTTGCCCTGGGGGTCAACCACCGTGGCCACGTACGAGTTTGATCCGGGATACCGCGCCGCGTCGACAAAGGACGCGAGCTCTGGGGTTTGCAGGGCAGTCTTGATGAGTGCTCCGGCTCTCGCTGCGCGCTGGGCCTTGTTGTCTTGTGGATGAACATTCCTCGGGAAGGGGGAGACTCGAAAGGTTTCCCTTTCACTCTGGCAAAGCGGGACGGCGCACGACTCCTCGGCCATGGCTGCCAGGCCCGCTATCTCGAGTATTCGGCGGCCGGCCTTGATGGAAGAGAGGCGAACGATCTGTGCCGTTTTCTGCACTTCGACGACTTCGCTCAGGGTGTTGTGGACCCCGAGTTGCATCAACTTCTTCGTGCTGGTCATCATGGGGATGCAGATGACTCGTTTAATACTCTTCCTCATGAGTGCGTCGATCTTGTTCTCCTCCGAACGTGACCAGTTTAGCGCAGAAGCAACGTAGTTGATATGGCTCATGACGAAGGCGTGGTAGATCCTTATGAGGTTGGCTTCGCTGATGCACCCCGTCCTGCTCGTCACTCGCGAAACAAGTCTGAGCATGTTCTCCGTCTTCGCACTCAGGCGCGCCATCGTTTGCGCGTTGCTGCCCTTTGCATTGAGGACCAGTCCGAGCACCCTGAGAGAATCCACCCTCTGGATGCGCTGACCAGTCTTCGTTCTGAGTTCGATCGGTACTTGATCCAGCGTCGTGTCGAACTTGCGGCCTTTTCTGTCGGGTCGATCCAGCAAGAGTTCCGACTTGGTCGGCGAGAGGACCAGTCCCGTGCCCTCGAGGAATTATTCCGTGACTTGCAAGGCCTCTTGCAGGGCCCGCTCCACCGCTGCGTCCGACCCACCGCCGCACCAGACGGTGATGTCGTCCGCGTAGATGCCGTGATTGAGATTGACGACCCCGATGCGGTCGAGTTGGACTGATAGGTCTCTCATGGAGATGTTGAAGAGCAGTGGAGATAACACCGCACCCTGCGGCGTGCCCCAGGCTCCCAGCGCGTATCCGTCTGACTTGATCTGGCCCAATTTGATCGTGGCCTTGCGTTTCCTTAGGAAAAAGCTCACATGCGCGTGAAAGCGTTCGCCGAGGTTCAATCTCGTCACAGAGTCGAGGACGTGCTTGTGCTTGACCGTGTCGAAGGCCTTGGCGATGTCCAGCGCCAAGATGCCTCGGACGTCTCTCGTGACCACGTCGACTATCTGCCTCTTGATCAGCAGCATGACCTCTTGAGTGGACAGCGAGGGTCCGAAGCCGACCATATTCAGCCGGAGGAGGTGTCGTTCCTCGACATGCCTCGATATTCTGTTGTGGATGACATGCTCCTCTACCTTGCCCACGCAAGACGTGAGCCAAATGGGTCGCAGGCTGTCTATGGCTGGTGTCTTGCCCGGCTTCGGACTTAGGATCACCGAGGCTTCCTTCCAGGCATCCGGTACGATGCCAGCCTCCCAGACCTTGTTTATTTCTTTGGTGAGCAGTTCGATCGAGCCTTCGTCTAAATTTCGAAGGAGTCTTCGAGATTCCATCCGGCCCGGGCGCCGATCTTCCGTTGAGGCTTGAAGGGCCGCTCTGACTTCCGAGACGGAGAAGGGGGGTCGAGCTCCTCGTCCGCCTTGCCGCCATAGGCCGGGTAATCTTCTGGCCCGGACGGCCCAATGGGGAGGTAGCGACGCGCGACTTCGTCCATCACTTCGTTCATAGATGCGCCTTCGCTATTAAGCTTGTGGACCAGCCTATCGATAGCCAGAGTGTGGTTTCTCTTTGACTGGGTGTCGTCTAATAACTGCTTGAGGAGGTTCCACTTGCCTCCCGCACGCATCGGGCCATCGACGGACGCGCATACTTCGTTCCATTGCTGCTGGCCGAGCTCTTTGCAGTGGGATTCGATCTCGCGGTTGAGGGCCGCAATCCTCCTCCGGAGGTTGCGATTCAGCTTCTGCATCTTCCATCTGGTCGTGAGGGAATTCTTGGCTTCGAGCAGGTGCGCCAATCGAGCGTCCATGCCATCGAGCTTGAGGTCCGTTTCGACGGTCCTGGTGACCGCAGCTACATCCTTCTTGAGCTGCGCTACGAGATCCGCAAACGACTCGTATTTTTCGTAGTCGTCCTTCCTTCTCTTTCTGAAGGCGTCCCAGTCGTATATTTCGAAGGCCCTCTGCGGGGCCGCGCTGACCGGTAGGGAGATTTCCACGATGTAGTGGTCACTTCCCAGGTTCTCTTGTAAGTTGTGCCACTCCGCTCCCGGCGCGTTCTTGACGAAGGCCAGATCTGGGGTGGTGTCTCTCGAGGCCGAGTTTCCCATGCGCGTGGTGTAATGGCTGTTGGTTATCAGTTCTAGGGAGCTGTCATTCGCTGCCTGCAGGAGTCTGCAGCCTTTGGGAATGCTTCTCACATAGCCCCAAGCTTCGTGCGGCGCGTTGAAATCTCCAGCCATAACGAGCGACGTCTCCCTCGCCTTGGACGATGCCTTGGTTGTTAGGCTGTAGAAGGTCTGCCGGTTGTCCCTAGGCGAGCAGTACACATTGATAACGTAGACGCTGTTCTTGAGCCAACTGTTTGGTATGATCTCGACGAGCAACGCTTCCAGCTTGGCGTTGCCAAGACGGAGATCGTGCTCCTGGAAGGCGCACTTATTTGCAATAAGTATCGCGTTGCCGAGCCCTTTCTCCGCCAACGAGGAGACAGCTCGGTACCCTTGAAGGGAAATCGTTTCCATTCCCGTTTCCTGTAGCAAAATCACGTGGGGCCTCTCTTGCGGCTCCCGTGATTTGATGAACTGCACCAGCTGAGGCCTGCGTCTCCGGAAGCTGGCACAGTTCCACTGCCACACGATGAGCTTACTATCCGGTCTGGCCATGGTTGGGCATGTTGGACTGGAGCTGGGCTGAGAAGCTATCGTGCTCGTCAGCCCACGACTGCTGGTTGTCTTGTAGCATTTCACTGGACACCGCCTCCGGCCTGGCGGCGTCGCCGTAGTGTACGTCACATCGCTTGGCAAGCTCGTTCTCAAGCAGTTGCACTCTGAGTAGAAGGGCCTGGTTACTCTGTACCAGCTCGGCAAAGGATTTTTGCATGCGGTCCAAGGACCTCTGCATGGCAGCCTCCGCCGTGCTCACGTCCTCAACAGTACCCCGGGAGGAGGTGGCTCTGCGCTTGACCGCTCTTGCTGTGGCCCCTTCTTCTGTAGACGTTTGCCTTGGCGCGGCCGCTTGAACGGCGCTGGCGTTTCGGATGGCCTCAAAGTCGGCCTTCATTCTCCGTATTTCCTCCTTGAGACTGGCGTTTTCGTTCATCAACTGTGCGATCCTGGGATCGTTCTCCCGCTCGCTCTCCTGTTTGCTTCGTCTGTTTCACTTTTTCGGCCCAGGTGGGACCTCCTGCGAGGCGCACGTTGGACTTGGAGCGGCCCCTAGATTGAGAGGGCCCTCGTTGCACGGAGCGCTCATGTGTGCGGGAGCGCGTTCTAGAGCGGGAAAGACTGCGCTAGCGGGAGCGCCCCCTCGAAGAGTTTCTCTTCCGTAGCGCTGACGTGAGTGCCTGGCTCATCTCGCGTGCCGCGTTGCCGCCCTTCTTGGTGTCGCCAGTTTTCTTCCGCCGGCGCCTTCAGGGTCTCTGCCTGACGACATAGGGCGTTTGGAAGCGTTTCTCGCACTTACGATCAGCCGTTGGGTGAGGGCCTCCGCATATGTCGCATTTCGCCTCACACTGGTGGCCTTCAGTGGGGGACGCGGCTCCGCATCCCCTGCACTTCTTCACACTCGGGGTCGGACATACATCAGCCCTGCGGCCCAGTTCCCCACAACCGTAGCACACATAAACTTGCCTTCTGTATAGAGAGCAGGGCAGCATGCCCGCTCCACACATCACAAAGTTCGGCACCCTTAGTCCGTCGAACAGGACGATAACCGTAGTAGTAGTCTTGATGCGACGCACCTCCAACGTGGTGGGGTTCCACCGGTGTACGATCATTGCGCAGAGCTCAGCGTCGTTGAACTCGACGTCGACTCCCCTCACAAGACCCTTGCATGTGTTGTCCGAGGCGGCCATGTACGCGGCCACTTCAAAGACACCTTCGCGCAGGTGTATCTGTTGAACCATCGCGTAAGCACGCGCGTTCCTTTCTTCTGGTGTTGAGACGACGTAGATGTTTTGCACGTTATTTGGGCAGACGATGTCTTCGCCAACCTCGCCGGGTAAAAGCGCCGCCGCCATAGCCAGCGCCAGTGCCACTCTAATAGTGCTGATCTTTTTCGCGTCGAGGCTACCCCTTGGCCTAACGATGACTCGAATATGGTCCCGTGGCAGTCTCGGGAGCCTTGAGGCTGCGGCTAGCTTCTTCAGCGCGTTCCGCTGGGCTTCCGTGCGGCGGCCGCCCCTGCCGCCTCCCTGCTTTACCGGGCTCGGCGTCGACTTGGAAGTTTCTTGCCTTGCCTTCTTAGTCTTTCCCGTTGCCGTGGTCCAGCCGGGGCACCTTGCTTCTGCGGGGGTGATTTCTACCCCCTCCATCTCGACTTCGGGCATGATGCCCCACCACCCCGGAGTTAGGCCAAGGCCTAGCCAGTACTCCTCACCAGCGTTAACCCGTTATAGTTAGCTCCGCCTGGCGTGGCGAAAAGCTCAAGGTCGCATAAAAGTTCCAGAAAAGCACCTACCGATATAAATCCGGTATCGGCTTGATCCCCGCAACAAACTGCGTCGAATGATGCACAGTGTTCAAGCGTTTTCGCGGACTGTACCACCGAAAACATTTGAGGAAACGGGAGTACTTGTGTTTTTTTTTACAAGAAAGGGAGGCCTGGTCCCGGATCCTTGATTAGAACTGTGTGCACTACAAATACCTCTCAACAAAGAGCACAAATCTCTTGGTATTATACTTGACTGTAGACTCACTTTCATTCTACATATTAAATATCTTAAAGAAAAATGTCTAAAAACAATGAACTTGATGAAACTTCTATCCCTGACTACGTAGGGCAGTTACCGGAAATGTTTAATGAATCTCTACAAGAGCTTAATTCGGTCTCCATTGGATTATGCTGTGTGGTATATAACTCTGCCGCCCCGAGCGCGCTAAGGATGCTAGATTCTGTTCACAATCTAGGTACCCGCTTAGCCACTGGCATTTCAGAACATTCCAAATTGAAAGCTTATAGTGAATCGAATGAGTAGTCACTCCACATGGAGAGATCATACATCAGCTTTACATATTTCCTTAAAGTGCACTCTAATATTGTGCATACATGTTTTAATAACGTTAGCAATATGACGTGTGCTTGACGTTTCCGCAATCGTCCCTCTATAAGACAGCCTTTCTCGGTGCGTGTGAAGGAGCTTAGCGATGAAATGCATGTCCCATTCCTCGAGCATCGCTTAATGCACCTAACCAAGCTATTACCTCCTTGTGAGTAGCAGGTGATAGAATGTGACGTGTCCTTTCTGAAAGTTACAAATCACGCTCCAGAGGTCGAAATCCGAATGCATTTCCCAGTACTTCAGTACAAGGGCTCATGCACAGAGTTCTACACAGACGCTTCCAAGTCACATGCTAGAGTGTCTTATGCAGCCGTCGGAATTCGATGTACTGAGGCCTGCGCACTATTGTCGGCAGTGAAGCATATAAGGAAATAAAAACTCCAAATATCAGTTATTTACAAGGACTCCCTGGGTGTTGTGAAGCCCTTGATGTCATTCTGTAAGCACAAAAATACAGTAATTAATGAACTCTATTTCCTCCTGTGTAAAGAATATCTAACCAGCATGTGATTATATGCTGGGTGCCTGGCCATAGGGGCATCGAGGTTAAAGTTCTAGGGGACTTGATGGCCACATAAATCTGATAGCATGCTGTTAATTCTACCGCTGCAGTCCCTGTCACAGACCTGAATTCCTTCTTACGAAGGAAACTACGAAACCATTGGCAATGCATGTGGGAAGCAGAAATAACAAACTGCATGTGATAAAGCCACAGTTAGGTTCTTGGCCCTCCGCAACAAAATTATGGCGAACAGATGTCAAATTCTGTCGTTTTAGAATAGGATACACATTTGGCAGGCATAGCTTTTTACTCACTGGAAATAATCCTCCAATCTAGGGTAGATGCGGGGAGAGGCTGAACGTCCTCCACATCATTTTTCCTTTTTTTTCTTAGCATACCGGCAACACATTCCCATTCATGTAATGTTACTCGGCCCAGAGCCACTCTTTGACACCAATGCAGTCCTAGGTTTCCTGAAGGATGTTGTGTTACATGTTATTAGCTCCACACATTCGTAGCGTCTCCTCTCCTCAGAGGATGCCACAGTGATAGCTGTTTGGTATAGCACATTGCTTCGAGGCCCTTGTGTTTCAAGGCCTCTGGCGAGGCAGTAGTGCTCCAGGTAATTTTACCATCTCACATATTTTCTGTAATGCATCATTCTTTCACCATGGATTTTAATGCTCATAGAACATCTCATTTTTTATCGCTTATCTTTTTCCAGATAGATTTCACGCCCTCTAGAGCGACATTTTTAAGGCCCCTTTTCAGCCACGTCACATCAACATCATAGAACTCGCAACTACACTGCGAACTCATCACCAGGGACCTGGCGCTTTTTGGCCATACCTGTTCCTTGAGCCAATAAACACCATTCATTCATTCATTCAATCATTCGTTCAGTCATTCATTCATTCATTTATTCTTTTGATAATTTTCTTAGATATAAAAGTGTTTCAGCGAAGAGAACAATTATTGGGCTAGCCAAGCTTAAAGGTTTCACAAGCAAATTATGATTTGTAACGCGGCCGAATGCCTTTAAAAAGGCGAAGAATACTGCGCCAATTTCTCTCAAATCCTCCACTGACTCCAAGATGTCGTGTTCGAACTCGGCCAGCTGATTCTCACAAGATACTATTTTCGAAATCCATGCTGGTGCTGGCAGACAAAGTTATTTGACTCAAGGAGTAACTCGTTCGGTTGGAACAAATAACGTCTTAAAGAAGTTTGGACGGTACCCTTGTTAGTTATATGGGGCGGTATTTCCGCACGTCTCCTAGTTTTCAGGCGTGTAGATTGGTACAATTTCGGCCAGTATCCGGTCATGAGACATGTCACGGGTGCTCAATGACTGCGTAAATGCGCATGATACATCCCCTCATAATGAAGGTGTTTTTTTAACACCTTGCTACAACAACGATCACAACCAGTGGAGTGTCAGAGCCACTGACAGACTATCTCTGAAGAAACCGTGCTTCTTTTTCCAAATGAATATGTTTAAATATCGCTTGCAGTTTTAGCAGAAACACCTGGTATATGGTCTCAACCTATGAACTTGTCCTTACAGTTTCATGCAGCCTCTTCAACTCCAGCGTCTACAGTGGCAGAAGGCAGCCTTCTAAGAGGCTATTATTCATGTATTAAGAGATACGACGATTCCGTGCATCATATTTACGCCGTACAATCAGTTTCACGTACATAAAAACACTTACGTTATTAGGTGGACAACATGTTGATATTTGCGCTGTATAGTTTATGGGAGGCTGTGGGAATTCAGTTTACGTAGGCAAAGTGGATGCCAGTGTTAGTGAGCTCAGGCGTATGACGCAAGGCGCCAGTGCCGCATCTTCATTTGGCAGTTGACATTCTTCCTACAGCAGAATAAACCTACACTTCCGTAACGAGAAAGTCGACTCTCCAATCAAATAGTCCTTTGCTGTCTCAAAACACCAGGTTATAAGCGATTTTCTAACCGAGTTGGCCTCTTATGATATGACTAATAAAAATCGCGCCCCTCGGTTACCCCCTTTTTTCGGCTGATAAGCGAGGGTGATTTTACAGGCTGCATGATCGCAAGTTCACGCGCTACAGTTTACATTGTGTTGTAGCAATTTGCATGGCTACCAAAGGCTCAAACCAAAGTTACAAGTAGCAGATCAGGTATATCTAAAGAAATACCTAACTATATCGACATAAGTATAGCCGCCGCCGTAGCACAATCACTGGAGCATCGCATGTACAATGCGGATCATATCAGTTCCGCTGCCATTGTCAGAAAGTTGGTACAAGCCCTTTGCGTTTCGTCTTCCCTATCATTGTTACATTTAAACTAGCGCCAGACCCGCACGTAAACATTCAGTTATGCATTTTATAGGAATCGCTAAAATAACCAATAGCAAATATAAAAAAAATCACACCGCCTGAGCACTTACGGCAGAGAAAAAGGCGCTCCAAAATAGTTTTTCTTCTATCCAGTGCTGCAATTCATTGTAGTGTATTTTTGGCCGTATTGTATACCATTTACAAATGTCGGTGATCTGGATTTTTGCAGGACGACATGACGACGCTGAAGTACCGGCTAGATGTTTTCAGCTATGCCACTCTAATGAAGAGCCTGCACGTAGACTTCCCGGAGCCACCTACTCTTGCTGCACAACTGATGGAACTACGAACAGCACACGGCCAAATGGCCGTGACGCTTCCTCTCTACTGCACTGCGACACCACAGCGCATTTGCAAACTCTTGGACCAACTACCAGAACTGAACGATCTTCTCTATTTGGTGGGAGCTGAAGTAGTTGAGGGCGCCTACGGGAAACTTTCGCTACGCCTATACGACGGTGCAGAAGCAGTTTGCCACTTTCGAATCATGGAATTAGTAGCTATACATCTACACTGCGTTCTGGCTCGACATCATCGTGTGGACAGTCTTCAGGTATGACCAAGGCTGCACGGATAGGGCTTTTTCTCTGTGCTCCTCAAGATTCATAATGCTGATTTTGGGCACACAGATTTGTTATAACGACATGCTAAAATGCCTAATATAGCCACTTGAATTTGAAAGATACCCACATAAATACGAAAATAGTTTTCATTTAATCCGGAGGTCGCTGTAGGAGCTGGGGATGAAGTAACGTGTTTCTTCGAGCAAGTTCATTTCACGAACAAACGACTGAAACTTGTTGGGAGGAAAAATGTGTCACAATTATTTAGAACATAATGAATGCGGCTAAGCTTGATAGAGCTCCAAGACCACAAGATAGAGAAGACGGTCTGATTGTTCGTTTCTGTTATGTATAGATAGAAATACCTTATTCATACACTGTGCTGATGCATAGCTTGAGTTCTTTTGAGCGAGTAGCAGCTTAGTAGAGTGCAAATTTTCTCGCTCTGGTCTTCTGAAAGCGGAGAAGATAAAATTGACATTCGTGCATTCGTTATTTTCATCACCTACGGTTTCTTGAAATTGTCGCTATTATTGGCGTGGAAATTTTGTAGCGTGGCTAATCAGTAGCTGGTCCTTTCAATGGTGTTCAAAGCAGCAATGTATATTGAACATTATGGATTTAGTTTTAAATTTTCACAGCGCTGGATAAGTGGGCAGGGTCCCAGTTAGGCTGCGGGAGATGTGTGGTCAAACCCCAAGGCCACACACCCACTGCTTCAAAAGAGTTATAATCAGTTCCAGCCTCGGTCTCCGGTTTTCGGGGGTTGTGTGATTTGGAACAGGTCCACATAGAGTGCTATGCTTACTTTGCCATGATCCATGCAAAAAAAACCATAAACAGCCCTCAATGACGTCTCCTAGTCCAAATCTTGCAACTTTCTACGAGGCGGGTATCTTTCCCAAGCATTGAGGTTCTTTAATGGCCGATCACATGGCTGCTTGCACGTTCGTACCTATTCTACTGGTAGGTACCCGGCAGCAGCTCGTATCCGCCTCCGGCAAAAAAGAAGAATGCTCTACCAGAAGGCAAAGCAACCTAGTTTCGTAGTGGGTGTGCCTTGTGAATCCAAAAAGATGTAGTTTTCACGTTGGTATAGCTTCGTCGAAGACATGTTTGTTCTCTCTTGAAATTTTTCTACAGTTAATAAACATGCCACGTATACATACTAAAACCACTACATGCGCGAACACACTTGAAGAGCATCAAACTTGTTCTAGTGCCTGTGATTGCAACGGAATGTGCAGCAGCACTATTCCAGATTCCGTCTTTTTGCACTATACAATTAATTTTTTGCTGACGTTATATACGACATATTGAATTCCTGAACTGAAGAGCTCGAAGTGCCGAGCTTACTCTCACGTTTTGTCATATTCAGAATTTATTAATTTTCAAAGCTTTATTAATGAAGCTTCTTGTTTACTTTACCGCCGTTCTTGCAATTTTTTTAAATACTACCCACCATATTTCGCGGTATAGTCGCGCGAAACTAATTCTGGGCATTGCAGGGTTTTGAAATCTGTATGGGTCAGCGGAATCAAGGTACGTCTTGATGTGCTTTGCGTGAACGGAACCAGAGTTCTTAAGATACTTTCGTACTCTGCGCCAAAGCATAGCTAATATACAGAGAATGTTATCAAGATTTATAGCTGCACTATTTGCAGCGCCTCTAATGTACTTAAATTTGTTGATTTCTCATCGGCTCATCATTGTCCCCACAGAAAGAGGAACGTATGACTCACACTGACTTCACTCTGCGAAGTCAGTGTGAGTCATACGTTGTCATAGTTATAGTCTGCGTTTGTTTATATTTAACCACGTGGACAACCAACGGTGATTTTTTTTCTATACATTAGCCATACGACTTGTAAGAAGCGACTAATACTTTCATCGTTCGGTATCCGCAGTGCATTGTAGGTCGAGCATTCTGTGTTTGGTCTGCCCAGCGTTACATATTGCACTAAAATTCTGACGTTGATCTGAGCTGTAATTCAAAGTTGTCTTTCAGCGCACCCTATTTTTCCGAAAGGAATTAGCTTAGCATCCATCTGTGGACAAATATTTCTAAACACTGAAATAAACTAAAGAAGTTTGCCCAGTTATTTCACGAAACAAATAGAGCTTAGCGTTTTTGAGGAAAGAGCTCAAACGGATTGTATTCGATCTGCATATGTTCGCCGTCTAAGGTAACTATGTAGAGTAAGGAGTGAACGTGCCACATTCTAGGGACAGCAGAATTCGAGGCACCAACAAAACAATGAGCCATAGCAAGAAAACTGCTTCGTTATTGTTGTTCTGAGGCGAGAAAAGTGCACAGAATGAAGGCTTCATGAGCTCATAGCGTTGTACTTTGCGTGTCGTCTCGTGTGCTTCTTGAGTGGCGTGGCGTTGTCTCCTGCAGAGTGTTGTTTTCAAGGCCACTGTAATGTCTGCAAAAATATCGAAGAACCAGAGGGTAATGTTTCGTGTTCCCGGTAATTAGGTCAATGTATCTGACACTAGGAGACCACCAGCTTATTTAGTTTTTAGCTAGTGTCGCGCTACTCGCATATTTCATATCGCACGCATCGCTCGTCTTTTAAATTTGTGCCCCGCAGCTCTCATGTGTTACTTAGTTTCTCTTATTAGGTTACATGCATGAAACATATTGACGCTGCATTTCTTTTGCAGTTCATGTTATCAACGCGGGGATACCATGGTGTTAATCTCCTACTCTGCCATGCCTTGAGCCAGAATACGTCAGTGACCTGCCTTCATCTACAATGCTCTACCTTCGATGCGAAATCGACATCCCAATTCTTCGGTGCCATCTCTCATCTGCTCAAGAACCGGCTATTCGAGCTTTCGCTAGAATCGCTCATACTTAACGGAAGTGTCGATGCGTGCTTGCAAGGATTCTTGACGAGCTTGTCCACCGCAAACACTCTCAAGGTGCTCGTGATCGTTAATGTTACAGTCGTGAGCCCTCAGGTAATTATTTTTTCAAAAGTGTGCGTACGCCTCTAATGCCGGCCGTTTTAGCGTTCCACGGCATTTTTGGGGTATTCTTGGCATTGAGCTGACTAGCGGACGATAAATTAGGTATGTTTCAGTTGACGTTTCACATGCGCTAATTATATTTAGTGTTTACACATGTATGCTAAAGCCTTTCTGTGAAGGCTATAATGTATCACATGCGCAGCTAGGACTTCTAACAAAAAGAATTGCTTGGGATAGCAGGTATGCATTAGTTTCTGTTGTCTTCCAAAATCCTGATGTGCGTAACGTTTCTAATCGCTCAATAGAAAAAAGAAAGAAAAAAAGCCACGGTTTATGTGAAGACGCGTTGAGAAAGCTTTAAGCAAGGCTACAATGGCACTTTGCGGAGCGATTTCTGCGCGGCACCACATCGCCATGGACTCAGGAACACAGTGTGTTCACCAGGTCGAGTGCTGCCTGCCCCACTTTTTCTTTCAGGCGCCTTAGCGGCGATGTGAATACTAGGATACGTTCATTCTTCAAACCGCATTTCTATCAGGGACATAATTATTACCCCCTCTGCTGGTCTTGTCTGCTCATTACCTTATCATCATTGCCTAAGTGACTACCGTATATTTATCAAAACTTTGATGTCAATCAAAGAATCCTTGAGGATTATTGCTAAATTAGCCGTGGTAGCTTAGTGTTTGCGGCGTCGCGCTGCTCAACACTAAGTCGGCGGCTCGATCTCTGCTATCGCCGCCGCTTTTCGATGGAACCGGAGTACGAAAATGCTCGTGTACCGTGTGCCTCGTAATCATATCGCGGTTCTGGCGCCACAAAATAAGTAATTTATTTTTTACAGCGGAGCTGTATACCTCTACGGCCCAAGAAAATTTTCGTGTCGTTCGCGTAGTAAGCAAGAACATATCATACGTGGGCCCATCCCGGAGATAGTGCAATACCAGCCCCACCCGCGGCGGAGGCGAAGGAGGCGTTAAGCATTCCGCATACGTGGGCCGATCCCGAAGATAGTGCAATGCTGGGCCGATTCGCGGCGGAAGTGAAGAAGGCGTTAAGCACTGACCATAGGTGGGGCGATCCCGAAGAAAGTGCAATGCCGGGCCGATCCTTCGGGGGAGGTGAAGCAGACTTTAGGCGCTCCGCATCCGTCGACCGATTCAGATGATAGTTCGATGCCGCGCCGGAGGTGCAGTTTGCCATTAAAGGGACACTAAAGGCTAATATTAGGTCAACGTGGACTGTTGAAGTACCAGCCCAGACACCTCGAAACGCTTGTTTCGTGCGAAGAAGAGACTTATTTTAAGAGAAAATGTGTTCTGAAGCGTCCCCGTAGCTCTAGCGCAGTTCATATCGCCCGCCCTCCGATCGAAGAGTGCTAACGTAATTGTCTCATGGCGACATTGCCCCGTCGATGAGTAAAACGGCGCCCGCAGATGGTTCTACATCTTTTCTGCGCACAACGCAAACGCGCGGCCAGAAACAGAGCCAAGACAGAGCCGACAGCAGCACGAAAGCGGAAGTATGGTGGCTAGCGGAGGGAAAAGGGCACGACGATCAGCTGGATCATTATTTTTTGACGCCAACTATGACGCTCGTTGCAATGGACGACCCTGACAACGACACATTGGCTCGTGATGGGGGGCTCGACTTCAGCAATTTAGGCACTGATGAACGTGACTTGCTGCTGAGGGCTCGCGCTGACGCCGTCGCTGCGCTCTACTACGACGGGAACTGTATGTCATGGCTGTACATATTCGCACATTTGTTGCTTTTCATTCGTGAAAACAAAATGCGGCCCTCACCGCCCCGTCTTCGAACTGCAGTTGTTCTTGCACTTCGGAGAATGTAGGCAAGACCGACGGAACATCGCTACGGGAAAGCATTGCTTTCAAAGGCACTCTACACGACTTCAGTAAGTCGGCGTTGAACTCGTAATCCTCAGGACGAAAGTGCAGCGAGCACACCACGCGATTTTTCGGCTCTTTACCAACGCGCCGTGTGAGAGGCACGGCACTTAACCGCTTCGAATGGAGAGGTTCACTCGTTGGCACACAGTGATAAGTAACGTTGCATTCGCCGCTGCAGCAGCCCTTGGCGAAGTTCCGCGGACCGTTTGCGCAACCCACGACATCACATGGACATGGCATTCTCGCTGCTTGTTCAAAATGAAAGTTTTTTGAGCCAGCAGAACCAGCGCAGCACGACGCGATAATGAAACAACTGAAACTCCAAAGCGCGTGTGGCGCCGAATCGAGCGCGCAGAATCGTGCGACAACGAAACCTTCCGACCACCCATGCTACTGAAGCGTAACGTCAAAATGTTTATTTTTTCTTACATTCGGACAAAAGTAAACAAGTAGCATTTTCGTCCGTCTAGTAACCTAATGAACTGATCCTTTTATACGAGTATTTGAGCACTAGTGACATAAATTATAATGAGTCGTGCCTTCGTCATCGGGAAATTACCGGAATGTCGCGGGCGGTTTTCAAATACTGTCGTGCATTTACCTCAATTTCTCGGTTACTCAAGCTCTGTTCGCGATTATATTGACGCCTTAGACATTCTGGAACATTGCTTTATCACTTTAACTTGACTCCATGGTAAACTTTAGTGTGCCTTTAAGGGGCCCATATACACAGCTTTGCTGGTCATTGTTCTTCGCAGAGGAAGGGCACTGAGTTTATATTTAAATATTCGAATATTCATGTCGAAGTATGCAATATTGAATTCCGACAAGGTTTCTATTTCCGCATGCCACCGTGATAATTTAGCTGTGTTCATGAAAACATGCTGTCTTTGCAAAGACCGTATTCCAACTGATAAGCAAGGACATGCCTCAAAAGCGCATTTCCTATAAATTTTTCGCAGTGTGGCTTTCTGCACATATCATGTGTCTTCTCAGGACAAATGAAGTGATTGTTTCGCCGCGCGAGAGCAGCCCTGTCTTTAAACACCCGTCCGGATATCCATATGCCGCCCGGCACTTATTCGCTTCAACAACTCTCGCTTTCCCTTAAATGACGTGTTGTGTAGAATATGTCAAATTATAGGAGGCAACACGCGCTACTCTGTTCTGTTGTGTGATGCTAATGTGCGTACGCCTTTCCAAAAGAGAAGTGCTCCAAACCAGAAGAATGTTTTTTTTGCTTTTTTGTTTTAAAGCACCATACATGATCAATACGCTTTTAAAGCAAACCCGAATGTCCCTTGAGTCTAATGCATATGTGTATATTGTGTATTGTATATTGTATATGTGTATTCCACGCTTAGTAACCTTAGATCCGCCCTGCGCAGTTGTCGAAGACATTGAATGACATTAATACGAAATTTATGAATTGTAGTATGGATAATTCGGCTGCATTTATTGCTGAAGGTTTGCCGTTGTGTTTGTAGCGTTTTGTTATCCCCTTAGACTTTCAAGTATGGTTTGTGTGCCTTGCACGAATTTGGTAGCGATAATCGCCCCCTTTGTTTCCGACCTATATTGTTTACTAGTATACGTTGCAAACATCTTCAGCTTAAGTGTCATTTCTTGAGTACATATTTCTGTTTTCGTGTACCATCATGGTTTTAGTATTTCACATTGAAACCTCAATTGGTGTGTCTTACTATCAATCTTTTATTGCGATAGCAGGTAGGTATACACTCCGAGCGCCTTTCTGCCTTCGTCGATGAGGTCATTGTAAGGTTCCGAAGAAATTCCATGGCTAATAAAATCGTAGCCACGTGCCCTATGCTGTGTGTGCAAGTGTAAGCGTTCAAGGAAGAATTGGACCCGCCGTGGTTGCTCAGTGGCTGTGGTGTTGGGCTGCTGAGTACGAGGTCGCGGGATCGAATCCCGGCCACGGCGGCCGCATTTCGATGGGGGCGAATTGTGAGAACATCCGTGTGCTTAGATTTAGGTGCACGTTAAAGAACACCAGGTGGTCGAAATTTCCGGAGTCCTCCACTACGGCGTGCCTCATAATCAGAAAGTGGTTTTGGCACGTAAAACCCCATAAATTAAATTTTTTTTAATTTTAAAGGAGAATCAGCCATAGGGGCTCAACGTCGTGGACAAAAGGCAGAAAAGCTGTGAGGAAGCGTGCCGTCTTCGGTCGCGCGCAAGGCTCCGGGTAGAGGGAATGGAGGGGGGTGCGTTTTACACGGGCCGGCCTTTGTGGAAGCGCACCCGACCGGCCCGCTGTACCTTGAAACTCATCTACGACGTTGACATAGTCCGTCTTACGCAGGGTTTTCGCGACTTCGTTCGCGTTGATGCTTCGAGGCCAGCACGAAGGTGAATTCGCGCACTGCCACTTCCGCCCATCCTCACTCCAGTGTTTTGACAGAGCTTCAGCATACATCGAGTGAGACGTGTTAATGTTTTCACATGCGCGCGTGCCCCCATGCTCTTTAATTTATTTATTATGTCTAAGTTTACAAGTTTATAGGGTTTATAAGACTACGGTCTTTAGTTTTATAGCTGTCCACTAATTCGCTATCGCAATCGATGCTATGCTTTTCAGGCGAAGCTGCGACTTTTTTTTTCAATGATGACTACTCTACTTGCCTGTCCTCTCACCACGCCATAAATATTCCCGCTTATGACCTTTTCGAAAAATCTATCAGAGTGATTTGCCTTGAGAGAACAACTCCTTCATATCGTCTCAGAATTTTCGCTTCAGTGTGGGAATTGCCAGGCATCGCAATAACGCACTCCTTGACTTTATCAAGTCGAGCAAAAGTGAATCAAACCACTTTTCATTTAACCATAATATTACATTTCCAGTGCAACATATTATGATGTAAGGCGACACCCGTCGAAGACTAAAACAGCCTACTGGACGGGACGCGAAGCATACAGTACGGGCGTATCGTGCTGTTCCCGATAACGCGTCAAGGCCATCTGGAGTAAAACGACAGGGTTGTCGTATACCTAAGGGATTGTCATGTCGGGAGTGGCTGCCGGTCGAACCGTGGCCTTGTCGCACATCATATCAGTATTTGCAGCGCTGCGCAATTGCAAAGTAAAACATTAGACAGATAGGGCGCTAATACAGCGCTGACTGAGTACCCGCCCTCTCCACTTCGTGTTGTATGTTGCTGTTGTATCGGCACTGCAAATATGCAAAGCTATCAAGATCAACTCGCGCAGCTTTCTATATTAACTGGCTAAGCTGCATCTGTTACTGGCGAGGAATGTGACGTAGCCGTCGTAGCTCCTTTTCGGAACCAAGAGAAACACAAGGAAACAGCTAACAGATTTCTAGGATACAGAAACCAACTGGCGCACGAAGTGATGGCGAGGTTACTGGTGATGCGCGTACCTCCACGGTGAAAGATCTTCAGCGAATGATCGTGAACTGTTCGTGAGGCACAAATCATTGAAAAGGAAGGTGTACGCTCAGTGCATTTTACCGGTGCTGGTATATGGCGCAGAGCCTTGGAGACTGACAAAGAAGCTTGAGAACAAGTTAAGGACCGCGCAAAGTGCTATAGAACGAAGAATGCTAGGGATAATGTTAAGCGACAGAAAGAGAGTGGTTTCGATCAGAGTCCAAACCGGTATAGCCGATATTCTAATTAAGATTAAGAGAAAATAATGGAGCTGGGCAAGTCGTTTAATGCACAGGTTAGAAAACCGATGGACCTTTAGAGTTGCAGAATGGGTACCAAGAGAAGGAAAGTGCAATCCAGGACGGCAGAAGGCTAGATGGGGCGATGAAATTAGGAAATTTGCGGGTGCTACGAATCGGTTAGCGGAGGACAGGGGTAATTGGAGGCCGCAGGCTGAAGAGAGGCCTTCGTCATGCAGTAGACATGAAATGGGCTGATCGTGATGATGAGCGGGGAGTACTTGTATAATGAAGCTTTAAAGCACCAAAACTATAATAAGCACAGTTGTGTGCCCTTACTTTTCAAACTGCAGTTATTGTACTTATACTTTCTTTGTCTATGTATTCATGGTAAAGTAGTTAACAAAGCTTCACACAAATAATTCTTCATGAATTTAGTAACAAATGAATGACGTATCAATGTACTTAAGATGAAACCAGTATCTTATTTAATAGCGCATATCAGCCAAATGGCGTCTTATGCAGCCAGGAGTAGGCTGTGGGCGGCGCAGCCAAATGGAAATTGCTCCAGCTGATGGAACTCGCTTAAATATCTCTGGTTAAGCATTCCGGGCAGTCGTCGAAATTATCATCGTCCTTTTCAATATCCCAACCGGTAAATGCAAATTTCTTTATCGTTAATGAAGCTTTATCTGTCCCCACGCGAAGGAACTGGAAAATGAAATACAATGTGCTAACCGAGGTCAAAATTGTACGACAATACAGATGTCATCCTGTCAGAGATGTTACACTTGATCTACCCTACATAATAGCCGGATCGGGTCTGAGCAGTCGTGCGGCTCCCTGTCAGGCGAGTGAAACTGAGGAAGTAGGTGTGAACAGTGAAGTCGCTGTCCACGAATGTTGCTTATACAGCCAGGAAGTCCTCCGTAGATCGCGACCTGCTAGTGCGATACAGACGTACTCCGTTCCCGCCCAATTCGATTATATTTCTCACTGCAGAGCTGACACTTACCCGGGCAGGAACTTCTCTCTGAGGTCATCCCGCGATGGCAACTTGTAGCCCGGCACGTCGACGTGAATTTGAAAGAATACAAAGCAGTTATTTTGACGGAGGGCGGCTTATAATATTGTCAAACTTATCGTTACGAATAGTTTGAATCCACCCCTCTGGACAAAACCAAAGGGCTCCAGGTCAGTGCAAATCATGTTATGGGGTCGTCAAGAGCAGCCTTTCGATGAACGGGCAGAGAGATTATTCTCTCTCTCTGTCTGGAAGGAGAAAGCACACAGGTCATGGTGTATGACTGCGTGCTGCACTGACATGCACATCTTCGTCAACAGTTTCGGGCAAACGCATGCCTGTGTCCAGAAAGGAGGTAGAATATTGCAGCGGGGTGCGGGAGGGGGAATACAAGGTGAGACTGCGATCAAGCTGGTATGCCAAAGCTTGCAGTAAACACAAGCATCGCACCAGCGTCAATACTCATCAAAAGTTAAAGAATAGCTTTTTAGAATATGCGTCCGAGTTGCCGATGGCGAAAAGAGCAAAAAGAAAGAAGGTAAGGGTGGGAAGACAGCAGGCAGCAGGGACGAATGGGCCTTCGAAGTAAGAAAAAACGACATAGCGTAATGGGGTGGGGGGGGATTTGCTGATTATGCTACTGCTGTATTTCCGCACGACGAATTTCAACGGCATAGAACCGCGGTTACGCGAAGAACCGAAAGAAACTTCGAAGCAACTCCGGCTATAAGGACAGAATTCTAGTGGGCGCATTGCCTAGAAATGTACCGCGCTTGCATTTTGCCAAAGCATTCAAAAATGTGGTGCGCCAAGTCATTTTAAATATACTGCTTTATTGTTTAGTTCGAGGTTCTGATTAAAAATATTTGAACATGGGCTGGTTTGTTCTTCTGCATATTTTGAGTTTAAAAAACGCCTAGACGAAATAGCGATCTGTTTTCGGAAAAGACCTAGTTCTACTCCCAATCTTTCCTGGCAAAAGGCGCTAAATCACATTCCTATTCTATTCCTCCAAGCGTTGTCGCCATTCCAATCCCACTATTGCGGAGGCCAGAAAATTTGGAATGACTCTGGAGTCATTCCCATTCTACAGTGGTAAATCCGCAACGCTGGTAGCGTTGCAGCTGATAGTCTCGTTACGAGGCTATGAAAATTTTTTGCAATAAGTGGCACAAAGACGTTGCACATTTGAACACGAAAATATTTTATTCCGGAGTCCGCCATCAACTTCCTGTAACGGATGTGACGTCGGCGCAAACACGTGAAATTTTCTCTCAAAAAAGGGATTTTGACGCCATCCAGGAGTGGTGAAGCAAAATACTGCATTATATTACCGAGCCCTGACAGTGAGTAATTTGATAGTGTCACCGCAGCGGAGGTAAAACACAGTGTAGCATGGTGTAGGGCTTCTGATGAGGTTATGAGGCAGTTTTCGCCAAGGCTACTAGATTACTCTTTTTTCTTTTTGCAAACTCCGCCGTGATGCGGTTGCAAAAGTTGGCCGTCTTCGACTTCCGCTCGTGAGGTAGCGCTTCATACAGCATTGTGCCGGTGGAATAATCATCGCCGGACCTGCGCGCTGGGTCAAACCGAATGTGCGTGTTTAATTCTGTGTACGAGAAATTATTTCCGAGATAATGAGCAAACGTTTTTCGAGCGTGCAAATTGAATATCGCCTCAGCGACTAGACAGGTTACACACGGCAGAGATACGAGAATCTAAATACAGCTATGCGGGCCCCATATAAATTTAGCTGTGAAGAATAATCGGGTTTGTGTTTTTATTTCACTTCTATATAAAATAACGTTTTTACGGTGAGCCACGCAACATAGCTATTTGATGCCACCGAAAGTATTGAAACCTGAAACCTAGATCCACTCGTTTGTTCCAAAACATTGATGTCTGGACACGCCCTTTTTAAAACCAATAAATGGAACTACTTCAGTGGAAGCTCGCCATTTTAAGGGTATAAAACACGACCGAACCTAGAGAACCACACATTCCCAACAATTTAATAAACAATTCAAGAAACATAAGCTAACTGGGAACCAGTTTTCAAGAGCCAAAGTTACAAGAGACACGCTTTCTCTTTCATTTGCCACACCACCTTTTCCTTGCTTTCTAATCCCTGATTAAATTCTCGGGATAAAAAGTGCATTCTAGTGAAAATGACAAAGTACAATATCTGCCAAGTGGAATGGTGACATGTGATCTGCACTTCCCAAGCGAGCGAGCCTGCACTTTTCGAACTCTTCGGCACCCTCCAGAACATGTTTTACCAGACACCAGCCTCATGTAATGTGACACAAACTACTTCATTTACAAATTTCTTCCTCCCCGGGAAACTTAGGTGTCGATTACTTCATGCAACCTTCCTTAAAACTTCTATGAGTCGTTAGATATGCATCAGAGCCAACATGCACTGGACGGTACGCAAAAAAAGGCATGCTGTGTTTCTCAAATTTTTCTACTACATAACCACTCAAATAGTGGAAAACAACATCAACGTCTCCATTGAAGGAGGGTTGATCGTCGTTCTGCTGTCCAGACGTATCCACGGCTCTTTCAGGCGTCATTTCAAGTCACTTTTTTCATACATTCACGTAAGGAAGCATGTTTCGTGCGGTAAAACTCTATTGTCCACCTCAGTGTGTTATGTACGCTGACGATCACGTTTCCTAGTACTTTGCACACATCCACGCAGCGCAGTCATTCCTGGAGTGTACAAATTGAGAATATATAGGTCAAATTAACTAGCGTTGGGTGAGATACATCCCCTCAGTATGAACGGACAAGTCTGAATTGGCACTCGAAAAATACATTGTTTATTATGCCACAAGGAACATCATCACTCATAGTTCAACGTTCGTAAATCAGCAGCAGTCACATTCTCAGCTAAATGGGGCCCCGGTCCAGCATTGCTAACAAAAGATAGACAGCATCCTGATACACTAAGAAGTCGATGACGCCAAGTGTCCATGGCAAAGCATCATGAAAAGATTTTATGGTTAGTTGCGATGCAAAGAGCTTGATAGATTTCTCCATGGAGTTCTTTTCATAGTCATTCAACATTTTCAATATGTCTTTGATGAGCTGCATAAATAAGGGAAAATATTGACCCATAAAAAGCATCCACACGCATGAAAGGACATTTTGTCTTGCCTGCGTTAACTTTCAGTGGGGTTTGATGCCTGTTTCGGGTAGTTCAAGACATCGGACACGTCATTAAGCAACTTCGTGAATGTTTCTGCTTCCTCATAACCCCCCAGGCCTTCAGCAGCGGTTTCTCTGTACATGCGGGCGACAATAGCTATTCCAGGGCTAAGCAGCTGTAAAAAGCTGCACTGATAACTTGGCCAAATTACAACCGAAAATAGTGGACACCGTTTTTCAGGGTACCACCAGTGTGACATGTCAGACGCTCAACTTCTCGAGCTTGTCTGGGGCAACATGTGCTTTGGCCATTTTTGGCACGACTATTTATTGTTTGCTTTTTTTCGATTTCGTGCCGCACAACATAATGTCCGAATTTGATGTGATGGTTCCCTGCCTTAAATTGCGAAAACAGGTTTTCAGCTCCATTGCAAACAAATACACATATTTCTCCTAAAGTTTAATTCCATAGGTGTACGTTTTCAATTCATTTCTAATGCACTTGACTATGCACAGAACATCACAGATAAAGATTTGCGAAGGCTCCCAGGCCTGCCCGATGCATCTGCACGGCGACGTCATGTCTCCCGATATTCCCAGGTTCGTTCAGAATGAGCGGTTTTTAACAGCTGAATCACTTACAACAGCAAGCACTGAAGATAGCTCATTGAATCAGTACCTGCAGGGAATGTCACTAAAGATCTGACAGAAGTGTACTCATGTATGAAGCTGGAAGAAAAGCTGAATGTCTGATAACAGCTTCTAAGCTCTCGTGATTGAAATTTGCTGCTTAAGATATGTTATTAACCACTCTTCTCTTTATCGACTACCATTTTTCGATTTTGCCTTTGTTACCTGAAAAGTAGTCTCGAACGCAAGCTGCTGTTCGACAAACGCATGTTGCACCCTGTCCTCTGTGATATTCTCAAGTTTCTTCACGGTGGCTACTTCTGCCTTCATCTTTCCTCACTGCGTAGTTTCTCGTATTGTCCTTCGACGCAGGGATTTCGCTTCGATGTTCCCAAATTCAACCTGTTGCTTGCCTTGCCAAGCCGCGAACAAATGTTGCGGCGACTCATGCATTCTTGGCACGTTGCAGTCAGACACATAGCTGTGCATGAGTTGCGATGCTATTGTCACGTGGTAGTGACGGTTTAGGACACAGCAAGAAAACTGTGAATGGCAAAACTACCTTCATTGGGTGAACATGTGCCCAGAAAAACAGGCTACACTCAAGGTTCAACAAGAACGGCGAACGCAGGGACCCGCATGCTTTCCACAAAGTTCTACGCCATTTCCGTCGCGCATGCATGCAATCAGATTACACAAGGTTCGGCGATGACAGACAGGTGATAGAACATCGATAACAGTGTAGAAACTTCCGATACATGTAGACACGTCCTGCGCTGAGCGATAACACTTCGTGGACGGTAAAAGTGCTCACCCGTAAAAGATAAACGAGTTCACATGTAAATTGGCCCCTCTCAAAAGTCATCGTCCCGATGCTCCCGACCCTACAATCGTAACAGTAGAGTAAAACACAAAAGGACAATTGTTAAACAAAGTAACAATAAAGAAAGAAATCCAAGGTGACAGAGTCCCGAAAAAATCGCAAGTTCAGCTATGCAACGTCCCCAAAGTTCATTAGCGCTGGTGAAACGGCTTAAGACGCAAATCAACTACTTCAGGTCGTGAGCGGCGCCACTGTGAATACGAAATGCCGTCTGGCACGACCTCATAGTCCAGTGCGCCCATACGTCGGATGACCTTGTTGAGTCCGAAATAGCGTTGCAATAGTTTCTCACTGAGTCCTCGTCGGAGTATGGGGGTCCAAACCCAAACACGTCCCCAGGCTGCTACTGGACGTAGCGTCGTCGGAGGTTGTAGTGTCGGCTGTCGGTACGCTGCTGGCTTGTGATCCATAGGTGGGCGAGCTGTCGGTCTTCTTCGGCGCGCTGGAGATAGGTAGCGACATCAAGATTCTCTTCGTCAGTGATGTGCGCCAGCGTGGCGTCGAGCGGCGTCGTCGGGTTCCTGCCGTAATCCAGCTTGAACGCCATGATCTGTGTTGTTTCTTGCACCGCCGTGTTGTAAGCGAAGGTTACGTACGGCAGGACGGCATCCCAACTCTTGTGCTCGACGTCGATGTACATTACTAGCATGTCGGCAAGGGTCTTGTTCAGGCAATCCGTGAGACGATTCGTCTGCGGGTGGTAGGCAGTTGTCCTCCTGTGTCTTGTCTGGTTGTATTGCAGAATGGCTTGGGTGAGCTCTGCTGTAAAATCCGTTTCTCTGTCGGAGATGATGACTTCTGGAGCACAATGTCGCAGCAGGATGTTCTCGACGAAAAACTTCGCCACTTCGGCTGCACTGCCTTGCGGTGGAGCCGGAGTTTCAGCGAAGCGGGTGAGATAGTGCATCGCAACGATGATCCACAAATTTCCGCAAGCTGATGTCCGAAATGGTCTCAACAAGTCTATCCAGATCCCCTGACAAGGTCGGTAAGGAGGCTTGATCGGATGTAGTAATTCCGTTGGCCTTGTCGGTGGTGTCTTTCGTCGCTGACAGTCTCGGCATGTCGTGATGTAACGGGCGACATCAGCGCTTAAGCTCGGCCAGTAATACCTTTCTTACATCCTCGATAGCGTCCGGGAGAAACCGAGGTGCCCAGAGGGCTGATCGTCATATAGGGCGTGCAGTACTTCTGGACGCAGTGCAGACTGAACAACAAGAAGGTAGTTGGCGCGGACTGGTGAGAAGTTCTTCACGAGTAGGTTGTTTTGAAGCGTGAACGAAGACAATCCGTGCCTTAATGCCCTAGGGAAAACATTGGTGTTCCCTTCCAAACACTCGACGAGGCCTTTTAGCTCCGGGTCTGCTCGTTGCTGTTCAGCGAAGTCTTCCGCGCTTATTATTCCAAACAAGGCGTCGTCATCCTCATTGTCTTGTGGCGGTGGGTCAATGGGGGCGTGTGATAGGCAATCGGCATCTGAGAGTTTTCGTCCGGACTTGTAGGGTACAGTGATGTCGTATTCTTGTAGTCTGAGGCTCCACCGTGCCAGCCGTCCTGAAGGGTCCTTTAAGTTAGCTAGCCAACAGAACGCGTGATGGTCACTGACCACTTTGAATGGCCTCCCACATAGGTAAGGGCAGAATTTAGCTGTAGCCCAAATGATGGCGAGGCATTCTTTTCAGTCGTAGAATAATTGCCTTCAGCTTTTGACAGCGACCGGCTAGCGTAAGATATCTCCCGTTCAAGTCCGTCTTTCCTCTGGACTAGGACGGCACCGAGGTCTAAGCTACTAGCGTCAGGGTGGATTTCGCTATCAGCGTCCTCGTCGAAGAGCGCAAGTACCGGCGGTTACTGCATGCGTCGTTTGAGTTCTTGAAATACATCGGCCTGTGGCGTTTCCCACGTGAACTCGACATCACATTTGGTTAGATGTGTTAGCGACTCTGCGATGCGTGAAAAGTCCTTGACAAAGCGCCTGTTGTAGGCACACATGCCAGGGAATCTACGCACTCCCTTCTTATCCATGGGCTGCGGGAACTTTGCGATGGCAGCTGTCTTCTGCAGGTCGGGGCGGAATCCAGATTTGCTGATGACGTGGCCTAGAAACAGAATCTCGTCGTAAGCGAAGCTGCACTTTTCCGGCTTCAGAGTAAGCCCTGATGACCTGATGGCCTGTAGTGCTTTGCAAGCCGCCTAAGGTGATCGTCGAAATTTCCAGCGAAGACAACGACGTCATCCAAGTAAACGAGACAAGTCTACCTCTGCAATCCTGCTAAAACCGTGTCCATTGCAGGCTCCGAGCAGCATCCAAATGGAATAACCTTGAACTCGTAGAGGCCGTCTGCGGTGATGAAGGCTATCTTTTCGCGATCTCTTTCGTCGACTTCTATTTGCCAACAGCCAGACTTGAGGTCCATCCGCGAGATGTAGTTAGCGTTGCAAAGTCGATCCAATGCGTCGTCTATCCGTGGGAGGGAGTATACGTCCTTCTTCGGGGTGATCTTGTTCAGACGATAATCGACGCAGAAGCGTAGGGTGCTGTCCTTTTTCTTCACCAAGACTACAGGATATACCCGCGGGCTTTTTGACGACTGGATTATGTCGTAACGCAGCATTTCATCGACTTGTTGTCTTATAGCTTCGCGTTCTCGCGTCAAAACTCGTTAAGGACTCTGGCTGAGTGGTCGAGCGCACTCTTCGGTTATTATGCGATGCATTGCGACTGATGTTTGTCGAATCGCTGATGACGTGAAAAGCACTCTTTGTATCGTCGAAGTGGACTGCTGAGCTGCTGTTGCTTAATCATGGAGAGACTTGGATTTATGTCAAAGTTTGGTTTGGGAACTACGGTCGTCGTAGTAGATGCGGCAGAGTCCCAGAGGACAAACGCATTGCTGGTTTCCAGAATTTCCTTGATGTATGCGATCGTCCTGCCCTTGTTCATGTGCCTGAACTCCTGGCTGAAGTTTGTCAGGAACACCTTCGTGTTTCCTCCATGTAGTCGAGCAATCCCTCTTGAGACGCAAATTTCGCGGTCAAGCAGTAGATGTTGGTCGTCTTCGATGACGCCTTCTACGTCAGCAATTGTTTCGGTGCCGACCGAAATAACAATGCTGGAGCGAGGCGGGATGCTCACTTGATCTTCGAGCACACTCAAGGCCTGGTGACTGCCAGGGCTCTCCGGCGGTATCGCTTTATCTTGCAACAGGTCGATGATTGTGCCGTGTTGGTCAGGAAGTCCATACCGAGAACGACGTCTCGTGAACACTGTTGGAGGATAACGAAGGTGGCAGGGTAAGTCCGGTCATGAATGGTAACTCTTTCTGTGCACATTCCAGTCGGCGTAATGAGGTGTCCTCCAGCGGTACGAATTTGCGGGCCTTCCCATGCAGTCGTAACTTTCTTCAATCGGGCGGCGATGGGTCCTCTCATGACGGAGTAATCGGCTCCTGTGTCTACTAAGGCGGTGACTGCGTGCCCGTCGAGAAGCACGTCGAGGTCGGTGGTTCTTTGTCTTGCGTTACAGTTAGGCCTTGGTGTCGGATCGCGGCTGCATCGCGTTCACCTGTGGCTGGTACATGGCGTCGTGAGGTCGTCTTTCGTCGGCGTATTATTCTTTGCTTCCAGACTACGTTGGGATGGCGGCGTCTCGTTGACATGTCGTGTAAACAGGATTTTCGGCGTATACGTCGGCGGCGGAGGATCTTCGTCAGTTCGACGAACAGCAACCGCTCCTTCATCGATTGCTGCTTTGTTTTTCGAATATGGGCTCCCAGAGCGGCACCGGGCTGGGCCAGTGTATGGACGGCGCTGCGGCGACAGGGAGCGGCCTGGTGACGGCGAATGGGACGGTTGTCGATGGCTCCACTGAGTAGCGGGGAGGTAGTCGGCGATGTCACGAGGGCGTTCACCTTCCCGAGGGCGCCGTGCGTTGACAGTGAACCCTCGCAATCCCAGGTCACGGTACGGGCATCGGCGGTACACATGGCTAGCTTCGCCGCAGTGGTAGCATAGCGGGCGGTGTTCGGGGGCTCGCCAAATGTCCGTGTTCCTCGCGTTGCGTCGCGGGGCTACGGGTGGGCGTGCTTGCGGCGGCGGCGGTGGACGACTGAATTGCGGCGCTACAGGACCCTGGTGTTGTCGCGCAGGGGGACCTTGACTGCGGGCGATGGCAGCCTAGGTAATCGTGTCCGGCTGAGCTTCCGGTGATCGTGGTTGCATTTCACTGTCTCCAAGCGAACGCTGAACCTCTGTGAATCCACTTGGGACTACGACCTTTGGTTGAACTTCTGCAGCTCCTCCCGTACGGCCGCTTGGATAGTCTCGCGTAGATCGTCGGTGGCCAGTGATCGAACTCCGGCGTAGTTTGTAGAGTTCGTGCGGCGGTCGAATTGCCGATTTCGCATCCCAAATGTATTCTCGATGCTGGTGGCCTCACGAAGAAACTCGTCGACGCTCTTCGGTCGGCTTCGTACCATTTCGGCGAAATGTTCCTCCTTTACACCACGCATCAGTAGGCGGACTTTCTTCTTCTCGGGAATTTCAGGGTAGGCGTGGCGGAATAGACGGCTCATTTCCTCCGTAAAAATCACGGTTGTCTCATTGGGTAGCTGCAACCGTGTTTGTAATAGCGCTTCCGCTCGTTCTCGGCCTACGACACCTGCGAATGTCTGCAGGAAGCCGCTTCGGAACAGGTCCTAGGTCGTTAAGGTGGCTTCTGTTCTCGAACCACGTCCTAGCAGCATCTTTCAATGCGAGGAAGACAAGTCGCAGTTTCTAGTCGCTGTTCCAGCTTTTAATTGTAGCGACTGTCTCATACGTCTCAAGCAGCTTTCCGGGTCCTCGAACGTTGAACCGCGGAACGTCGGAGGCTCCCTGGGCTACTGCAGCACGATGGGGGACGCTGAAGCTGTCATAGGGGTGGACTTGGTGGCAATCTTCCTGCTCGTCTCACGCAAAAGTCCATGCTCCGGGGGCAGTCCGTCCTCCGGGCTATCGCTCTGGTTCTTGTTGACGTTGGTGACGTCTTCCGCGTTCGGGATTGGGTCACGGCTTTGTGGGGGCGTCTGGTACATGAACGCCAAGCACCTCCACCAGATGTCACGCGGTAGTGACGGTTGAGGACGCAGCAAGAAAACTGTGAATGGCAAAACTAACTTTATTGGGCGAACCTGTGCCCAGAAAAACAGGCTATACTCACTGCTCAACGAAAACAGCGAACACAGTCGGCGATCGTCGAAAATCTGATCAGCGGGTCAAGCGCGTCGGCTTTTATAGATCAGTGGTCGATTGTTCCAGACTAATCGCTGGGACCCGCATGCCTTTCACAAAGTTCTACACCATTCGCTTCGCGCATGCATGCAATCAGGTTACACAAAGTTCGGCGAAGACAGACAGCGGATAAAAGCATCGGTAATATGCGAGAAACTTCCGATGCACGTAGACGCGTCCTGCGCTTAGCGATAACATTTCGTGAGCGGTAAAAGCGCTCACCCGTAAAAGATAAACGACTTGCGTGTCACTATGTTTCAACGTTTTAATGAACACAGCGGATGACAAGACATGAGGGTAATTTTAAGCCGGGCAGCCTTATGAAAATTGAGCCCTTCAATGCTTCAATGAAGGTACTTTAGGACATAACATGATTTCAGTTCAATATGACCACTAGTAGAAGACGCTGCTAGCCTGACATGTTGCCCATGTTCACTGACAGACACGGTCAGGCGTTTATAAGCTACCCCAGCCCTGTCCAATCCTGGAAGGTGGCCTCTCAATACGAGCTTGTACACCACGACTGTAGTGCGAACAACATCAAGCAACCATGCAAGACAACTCCACCACAACGCTGTTGTAAAGAGCACCACTGCTTTCGCTTTAGACGCAAACATTCGGTGTCACTGTGCCTTGGTTCTTTTCTATTTGCTGTGCACGAGTGGACGGGGCCTGTAGCTTTCGCACTGCCTTCGACAAACATTTAGGACTACTGGGAAAAATGGCGCGCCACAGCATCTTCCCTAAGGCTACTTGTTCGCAACAACGTCACCGTGAACTTTGTGCACGAAGTATTTTGCGACACCTTCCTCGTGAGAGTTGAGGCCCCAAACAGCGCAAGAACTGGACAATTCCTTATTCAATCGGGGTATAGCCTGTCGCCAGCGTTGAAAGCGCATTTTGTTGCATACTGGCCACTTGGGAAACAAGTGCCGAAGTTATGAGGCACGCTTTCTCACAATGAGGTGTCGTCACACGCCCACATGATATATACACACTTGCGACGATCGACGGTGATCAAATCTAGTCGGACATTACATATAAGAGCTATTATTGCCTTGATCTTGAAGCGAAGCAGTCAAGCTGCATCGCATGAATCGCAAGACGAGCAGCTCGGGTGCAAGCGCGCTAAGCATTGGACGCTGCTATGATAAGTTGCAGCAAGAGCACAGGCCACGCGAGCTGCGCGGATAGCTCTCCATGTGAATGAAATTGATGGCGATGACCACGCAACACAGCTGAAGGTAACGTAAGTGGACTTGTTAAAGGCAACGAAGAAACTCACGGCACAAGACCTGACCACGCCTGCGTTGGCACCGGCCGACACCGCAGTCAGACTGGTCAAACGGCGTCCAGCACGCCCCCGCTCGGCACGCCCCCGCTACAGAGTGCAGCTTGAACACGCATCAGTAGTGCTTACAAGCCGCTTATTGTTTCGCTTGCGATGGCACCAACTAACAAAACTGTTGCGCTAAGCAGCTCCGAAAGGTAACGACGACAACATCTACGGGCGAATCTCGAGTTCGCCCGGCGAAAGGCACAGCATCGTGAAGCAGAACGCCTTCTCGTGTTCGCGGCGCACGCTGCGATGTCTGCTACTCGCATTCCAGAGCCAAAGCGCGTCGCAACCCACTCATCTTCCCCGAAGCGAGTGGGACGCCGCTTGCCAAGAGAAAACCGCGCACAAAGCAAACCTGCAACACGATCGCCGACCCAAAAATAATGCGTCTTTAGCTGTAGCGGACAGTCACTTAACGAAGCGAACATGCAATAGCTTCTGTGAGGACGCGTTTAAGTTTGATGTACTTCCTGTTTCTATGAAAGAGAGATCAACCACATCTTTTTTCAGCAAGGTCTGCAACCCTGCCTCAGACTTTCGAAAAATAAAACTCGCCATTCAATCTGCCGTGAAGGCCATTTGTTTGCATATCTCGGATTGTCAGTATGGTCTCAATAACACTTGTGCGTAGCTATAATCATTTCGCTACATGACACACTCTAAAGATATCGACCTGGCATGTCAACTGGAGCAAAGAACTTAGATGAACTTAGCAATCGTCAAAATTTAAGATATCTTCTGTTGCTTACTCCATCAACAACTCTGTTAAACACTCTCATTTAATTAAATTTCTCAAAATTATTCCTTACTGCTTCAAGGGTTATTGTGATGCTACCAATCGCACTTTCCTTTCTAAATTCCCAAAACAGTAGTAACATTTAAACAGAGCAATTAAGGTAATTTTTTTTGACACAGCTGCATAATTGGAAATTTTTTCCGGTGTTAACGAATATTGCAAATATGCAGCTTTAAAAGCTGCAAACTGTAGTGGGAAGTGAAGAAAACTTTTGCAAATCTTGCACATCATTCCCATGCTGTCTAAAATTATATGCCTGTAGTTCCCGTAGACACTAGCGCCACAGTCCCGGCATGAAGTCCCGCTTGATATCGTGAGAGTAACCGCCGGAGTAGATGAAACTTCGCGGTGTGTATGAAACACAGATTTTCTCCAGCCGCATTCGTCAGGTTGCGCACAAGGAGCGATATGCTGCTTGTATAATTACACAATTGCAATATTGTTCAAAGCATTTCACGCCTAGCCTACTGCATTGTGGTGTAGTAATGCTCTAAGAAGAGTAGTGTTCGCAAATAGGATAAGCTTCTTGCAAACGTACTTATGCTTGCGTTATCACTTGCGAAACACTTCACCCCTGTGTTTCTTTTTTGTGTGTGCAGGCGCAAGCTTTGTCCTTTTACTTCACGGAAGACACTATAAATGCCTTAGCCAGAAACTGGAACCTCTTCAGCCTGGTAATTGACGCTACATTTGCATCTGCAGAATGGAAAAATAAGCTGCCTTGGATGCTCGCCAACCCTCTCGCACCATTGCAGCTGACTGTGATTTCGCCAAACGACTACGTTAGACATGCGTTGTGCATCGTGCTATATAATCTATGGCGAAGCAACACTGTCAGGAAAGTTATCTTCCAGGGATTTCATATAGGTTTCATGGATATGAAATTCGCTTCGGATCTGCTGGCTGCCAACGCCCTAATCCAAGAGATCTTCTTCATAGAGTCAACGTGGGATTTAAAAGAGGTGAGAGTGAAGGCTTCCCTATACTACCGGTAGTAACAATCATAGGTAAGGAAACTACAGCGTCATGTGGTTATGTACCCAGTGACATATTTGGCGCGAATATCCGGTTGCTTCATATAGTTATCTGTATTATACAAATACAAACAATAATTTTTTCTAGCGGTATGTGGGCAGGCATGTGAATTTACATTATCTATAGTTCGATAGGAAATATTGAAAGGTGCTTACACCAAGTTTTTTCATTCTTTTTTTTTCTATACTTTATTACGAACCTGCAGAATACGAAAGAAATATTGTGTGCCTATGAACAACGATCCCCCAAGCCTCAATACTGGGGTAGTTTTTATTTTTGTGCTTAATCTTATTAGCTATCCATCTCATCTTTTGTCTTCTGACTTGACGGGGTTGAATGTCGCTATGTCACCTTTCTCGAAGGCAAATGGCAACTCAAAACAATGGATAAAAATACATTTTCAGCTGCAAATAGGCATTAAATACGAGAGAAATGCGCTAGCATTACGTTACACCAGAAACAAGGTGCGTCCTTTAGGACACCGGGCAAAACTTGTATCTGCGCTGAAAAAAAAAACAACGCCAGTTCAATAATTTATTGTAGTGCTCCTAAATAAGCCAGTAGCGTTAAAATTTTAGGACTTGTAATTGATAAGATGTCCCCGTTTCGGATGCATGTTAGGATTATTTAATACAGACATGGAGACTTGCCGGACATGCTTGCTTGTCGAAACGTCGGTTCCCTTTTTTACGTTGTTCTCGTTTTGCTCATCGTCTTGAATTGCCATCGCCCCCCTTCCCCGTGTTTTCCCGCACAACGGCAACATAAGAGTTTTACAGTCAAAGGTGTAATGCATCCCAGGCAATTACCTTGGCGCAAATATTACCATGGTGGTCCCTGTATTCTTGATATGTAGGATGTTGGCTGCACTTGTAGTTACGCCACTGCTGCGTGCACACTTTTGTGCCACTCCTAAAAGTAATGCATATACGTTCTTAAGGCTGTGATTACGTAATTCAATGCAAAGGACTTTATAACACGATATATTTTAAATTTTGCCTATACAGGAATCATAATGTGCCCCTTATATTGGCCATATGGAGTTTAGTGTAGCGTACATTTCGCACGAGACGCTGGGAGCCATATCGTAATACATCCCAATATTCTTTCCGACAATAGGCTTAATCCTTCAACATAAGATGTATTTCGCGCGGGCATTTCACTTAACTCACTAATTTTCCGTTGTTACCCTCTCATGTTTCAAAGACTTAATCTTTGTGGTAATATAGGTACAGTAAAAAAATCGACGCTTAGTTAAGCGTGCGTTTGCAGGGTCTCAACACGCTTAATCTAAGCGTGATATTTCTCCACGCAGTCCGACCAAGCCTACTAGGAGTCATCAGGAAACCCCCTTTACGCTCAGCAGACGTGAATGACCTTTGTTCCCACGCTTCCTATGGTGTGACCAATCTCCGTGCTCAGAGAGGGTTTCCTAGGGGCGAGTGGGATGAAGTGAGGAGCATGCCCCATCTACCCTCGCCCCTTCTCAGCATACGTTGGAAGCAACGAAGAAGCACCGGCCCTTGTCGGCTTGGGCACTTCGGTCGCTTGTCTGACGCGAACTCTGCTCACTAAGCTCTTTGCAGTCGTCTTGTATAATTTCTGCTTCGACGGCGCACACTGTGACCAACCACGACGCTGTGACAGTGGAAGCATGCCGGGGTCGTAGAATGTGAATATGCTAATGAGAGATTGCGCAAGACGCTCCCGCCGGTGACACTGAAACTAATCCATCAAGAAGCAGCTTTTCAAAGCCCTGGCACATTTCTGTGATGCAAAGAAATGTAAAACCTAAAGAAGTCCTTCGGTATCTTCTTGCAGAAAAGGACAAATGTTCCGTCAACCATGCTGTGCGGCGCCGCGCGTTCAAAGATCTTGTGAAGCGTAGGAACGTATTTCCCGCAACTTATTCATCATTATTTTGCGCTATTTCTCTGCTTGTTAGCTTAAAATACCTGATAAAATTCTTTTTCACTTGCCTCTTTCCCAAAGAAAGGCGAATATTCTAGGCAGTAAGATAAGTATTACACACATGTTTCTTCCGGGGGTAAATTTTTTATTCATAATATTCATTCCCATGAAATCACACATAGAAACATTGATGCTTCAAAGCGTACAGAATTAAATCAGATCGCTGAGAAAGCAGAAGTATGCATATAAGCTTCATTTAAATGCGCAACGCAGTGAACAAATCCTTTAATCTTGTTTGCGCCCATGACATTGCTTTTTCTTGGTTCTAAGTTATTTAAAACAATTCTACATTTGCGACCGGATATTTTAAATACTACATACTATTAATGCACAGGTACATCCCTAGTGCCTTTTCTAGGGATGCGTCGTCACGGATCCCAATGCTTTACTGCTCACAGCCGTAGATGAGGAGCCTTCTCTCCCCCCAGATAATGCATGTTCTTATAAGGACATTAGCGTGATGGGAACGAAAAAAGAAAACGGCCTTAATACCCAAACCATAAGACTTCCGAGGGAAAAACATGTTTCCTTTAGTTTAAATGTGGTAACAAAGACCGCTTGCGTATTCACTGCTTTAACAATGATTTCACTTCTGACATTCCCTATACTGACTGTTCGTAAAACGTTGCAGTTTGGAAGTATTTAGAAGGAGGCAGGAAAGCTGGGCGAATCACCGCGGTAATGAGAGTATGCATTGCAAGCCTGGGTCGCAAGCACGCTTCTGAAGCGGCCAAGGAAGGCTCATAAAATTTCAGTAATTTTGATGAGATCACAAGGAACTTTTTTCAATTTTTGTTAGTATCCGTGAATCCTACATGCAAACCTCTATTGGCTTTCAAATGTCACCTGAAGAATGAAAGAGCAATATCAAAAACCTACCTACGTGAGAGACATAGCTGGAACTGGTTTTATTTATCATGTTCTTCATAAAAATAAAGTTCAAAAATTCGATCACAACTGGCAACGCTTTCGCTAGAACCTTTTAATACCTAAGCAAAAATGAGGCAGGGAGATACGATATCTCCAATGCTATTCACAGCGTGTTTACAGGAGGTATTCAGAGACCTGGATTGGGAAGAATTGGGGATAAAAGTTAATGGAGAATACCTTAATAACTTGCGATTCGCTGATGATATTGCCTTGCTTAGTAATTCAGGGGAACAATTGCAATGCATGCTCACTGACCTGGAGAGGCAAAGCAGAAGAGTGGGTCTAAAAATTAATCTGCAGAAAACTAAAGTAATGCTTAACAGTCTCGGGAGAGAACAGCAATGTACAATAGGAAGCGAGGCACTGGAAGTCGTAAGGGAATACATCTACTTAGGGCAGGTAGTGACGGCGGATCCGGATCATGAGACGGAAATAATCAGAAGAATAAGAATGGGCTGGGGTGCGTTTGGCAGGCATTCCCAAATCATGAACAGCAGGTTGCCATTATCCCTCAAGGGAAAAGTATATAATAGCTGTGTCTTACCAGCACTCACAATGGGGCAGAAACCTGGAGGCTTACTAAAATGGTTCTACTCAAATTGAGGACGACACAACGAGCTATGGAAAGAAGAATGATAGGTGTAACGTTAAGGGATAAGAAAAGAGCAGATTGGGTGAGGGAACAAACGCGAGTTAATGACATCTTAGTTGAAATCAAGAAAAAGAAATGGGCATGGGCAGGACATGTAATGAGGAGGGAAGATAACCGATGGTCATTAAGGGTTACGGACTGGATCCCAAGGGAAGGGAAGCGTAGCAGGGGGCGGCAGAAAGTTAGGTGGGCGGATGCGATTAAGAAGTTTGCAGGGACGGCATGGCCACAATTAGTACATGACCGGGGTTGTTGGAGAAGTATGGGAGAGGCCTTTGCCCTGCAGTGGGCGTAACCAGGCTGATGATGATGATGATGAAAAATGAGCTAGAAAAACGTAGTTACGCATAATTCTCAACCAAATGGAGATGAAAACTTTCACAAGAATGACATTCTGCTTAAACTTATCGCACGTGAGCGCTCACTGCGGGCATAAATGGTTTTGCAGCTGGAAATCAAGAGCTGCAACGGGCAGAGTATATTCATGTGCAGTGAACACAGTCAGACTTCTTTTCTTTAAAGCCCACAATGTAAAATATACGGAGCTACACTAGACATATATCCTATTTCAGAGTGTGATTGAGGTTGAAAATTAAGCGGCACGTGTAGTTACAACCTCGCATGCCACCCCGCCGGGGCGCTTGCGTCAGCAGGCGTTGGGTGTATTGCGACACCACGTACCCGAGCACACGAAGGTTGGAGCCTCCCGCGTGTAGCCGTGCGCGGCGTAGCCGTGTCTGGGGAATAGGGGATTCAAAGGGTTGAGCCGATGCCGGGTGTTTGGGCCATTAAGGCCCCCTGGCGGAGGCAACACGTCCTTTTGGCCTCTGCTTCACATAGACGGCAACTCTAGATTGAGTCACCTGAGGGAAATCGCCAGTCGCCTCTTCCTGTCTTTCTCCGCTCAAACCTTCGTCTTTATCTCTCACTTTTCGACCTTTCCAGTCTTCTTCTCACTTTCATTTACTTTCTTTCTCCTTGGCGGCAAGGGTTAACTCTGTGTGGCTACCCAACCTTGGTTACACGATTTTCGGTTATAGTGACGGCGTACGACTGGTGTTGTGCAGACTTTCATGCAAGCTCTGCCACGTCCCCCGTTGGGCTCCGTGGTGGGTGGTCGGCCCTGTTGCCGAATGTTTATGTATTTTCATCGGAACTTATTTCCCCGCCTTCCAGATCACCCTCAGAAACGTAGGCACACCTAAGATGTCTTTGTTTTTCAGACGCCTAATCAAGAATTTCCCCCACTTCCGCGTTATTCACTCTGACAAGTCAGGCAAACCAGTGCGAACCATTTCACCGTTCCTTGTATCAAAGTCCTTGACTGATGTTTTTGGACCAGGTTACAATGCGTTCAAGATGGCAAGCGGTGACCTCCTCTTGGAGCTCCGCGATCAGAAACTATATGAGAAACTACCGAAGCTAATGTCATTTGGGGATACCCAGATAACAGTAACCCCGCACCGTACAATGAACACCACTCACGGTGTTGTGTCGTATGAAGAATTGATTGCGCTGACTCAAGCGGAGCTCCTGGAGAGCTTCAGTGACCAAATGTGATCAACGTCAGAAGAATTAAGATGAGGCAGGATGGCAAAGAAATTCAGACGAAGCACCTAGTGGTTACCCTTGGTTCAAGTATCTTTCCCGAGTCAATCGAGGCTGGGTACATCAAGCTCGGTGTTAGGCCGCACGTGCGAAATCCGCTCCCATGTTTCAAATGCCAATGCTTCAGCCACAGTTCGCAGAGCTGCCAAGGCGGCCAAACTTGTGCGAAATGCAGTGCCCATGAACACGCCTCTGAAGCTTGTCAGAACCCTCTCCACTACGTAAACTGTGATGGGGAGGACGCCGCGTACTCGCGGTTCTGCCCATCCTGGAAAAAAAATTGTGACGATCAAAGTAAAAGAGAATATATCAATCAAGGAGGCACGAAGGCGGGTTTCATACCTGGCAAAGAAAACCTTTGCCGATGTGACACGTCAGGCGGCAGCGCCACAAGGTCTTCCGGCGGCTGTGCGACCCACAAGCAGAGTCGGCAGTTACGCGATCTGCCCCCGCGGCAGTTGCAGCTAGCGCTGCTCCACCAACCCAGCTGAAGGTACCATCGACGCCGAAGGTAGGCACAGCGAAGGCTGTCTCATGCTCCCCGGCCCCTTGTAGCACTGGCAACAGCCGGCGCAGCTCAATCCCACAGGGAGCCCCATCAACCTGCGGGCTGGTGGGCACAGGGGTCATCCTTTCCGAGGCGGGACCCTCTCGGAAAACTCGCTCGCAAGAGCACGTGTCCGGCGACTCATAAGAGGCAATGGACACTACGCGTATCCTGAAGGCGCCCCAAGCGCCTAAGGGGTGGCGAGGCTCCCTCGAACGCTCCGGAAAGGACAAAACCCCCGTTACAGTGCCTCGAAAGAGCTCTGTAATTTAATTTCTGTTATCCCTACTTCTGTTTCTGCACACACATCACTAATTAATTTCTAATGTGGATACACAAATTATTCAATTGAACGTCAGAGGTCTTCTTAGAAACTTGGATGATGTGCAAGAACTTGTTCACAAATACAATCCAAAACTGTTGTGTCTACAGGAAACACACTTAAAATCAAAACAGACAAATTTTCTCCGAAGGTATGTTATGTTTCGCAAAGATTGCAATGACGCTGTCGCATCATCGGGCAGTGTTGCCAATGTTATCCATAAAAGTACAGTGTGTCAACGTTTAAACCTACAAACGCTCCTTAAAGCAGTGGCGGTTCGAGTGGTCCTCTTGAAAAAACTCGTTGCCATTAATGGGTAAGTAGCTCACGCTACTTACCCATTACATTACAATTAAAACAAACCTGAATTTCAGTGATTTATAGATGAATTGCCGGAACCTTATGTAGTAGTTGGCGATTTTAATGCGCAGAGCTGCCTATGGGGCGACTCTCGTATAGATGCGCGAGGTCATCATGTTGAACAGTTCCTTTTTTCTTCTGGTGCATGCACTCTGAATAAGAAGGAACCCACATATTACTGCCTTGCAAACAGGACATTTTCCTCAATTGACCTCAGCATCGTTTCCCGTCTACACTGCCTGAAGTTGAATGGGAAGTTACCAAGAATTTTTACCGGAGCGGCCACTTCTCCATACTGCTAAGAACATATAAAGAAAATGAATATCCTTCACAGGCTCCTAGGTGGAAGATTGATACAGCCGATTGGGAGAAATTTCGAAGTCTCACTAGTATCTCATGAGCTGACACGTCTTCTTTAGGAATTCATGCTGCTGTGGAGCATTTTACAGTATTCATAATAGATGCCGCATTTTAATACATATATGAAGTAAGTGGGTTGGCATGCAAACGACGTGTTCGGTGATAGAACCACGAATGTAGGATCGCTCGTAGAAAACAGAACAAAGCGTGGGGGTCGTTACGCGCTTCTCCCACTGCAGAGAATCTTATGAACTTCAAGAAAGTGGTCTAAAGGCAGGCGAACGTGCCGACAGGCCAGAAGATAAAATTGTCAGAAGTTTTTATCGGGCATCAACTCGTATACAAATGAGGCCAAAGTCTGGGACAAGGTTAAAAGGATAAGAGGGCGACAAACATATTCCCTCCCTTTGATAAACAGACAAGGCGATACTTTGCTTGATCAGGCAGACTCACTTGGGGAGCACTTAGAGAGAGTGTCAAGTTCAACTCATTATTCAAAACTGTTTCTGAAATATAAACAAATAGAATAATGTAAGCGATTCATAAGAAAATGTCGGCAGAATGAACCTTCCAACCGTCCTTTGAGTATTGCCGAGTTGAGAACTGCCTTGAGCGCATGCAAGAGCTCTGCACCTGGATCTGGCAGAATCATGTATGTAGTTACAGAATCATGTAGTTACACTACTCACACTTTTCAACACTATCTGGGCTGTAGGATACTATCCAACCGCATGGAAAGTAGCCATTGTGGTGCCTGTTTTAAACAAGGCAAAGACCCTTCCTCAGTGGCAAGTTACCGCACGATAGCCCTCACAAGTTGCCTTTGTAAGGTATATGAAAAAAAAAGATTAATTGGAGACTCATTCATTTATTTGAACTTGCTTGATCCCGATCAGTGTGGCTTCAGAGAAGGGCGCTCCAGAACTGATCACCTTGTACGTATTAAAGCAAACATCTATGACGCATTTGTACAGTTTTTCGTATCCATATTTCTCCGTAAGGAGAAGGCGTACGACAACAACGAGCGCTACGGAATCTTGAGAGACTTGTCAGAAATGGGCATTCATTGTAATATGCTAAACCTAATAGAAAGCTATTTGTCCAATCGTATCTTCCAGGTAAAAGTCGGCAATGTACTGTCACGTCCTTTTACACAAGAAGCTGGCGTACCCCAGGGAGGCATGCTCAGCTGCACACTTTATTGTTAAGACGACAACACATCGTGTTTCATTACCACCAGCCATTTTTTATTCCGTCTACGTGGATGACATTCAAATAGGTTTCAAATCCTTCAACCTCGCAGTGTGTGAGAGACAGGTACAACATGGCTTGAACAAAGTTTCAAAGTGGGCAGAGAAAAATAGATTAAAAATTAATCATCACAAAAGTTCTTGCCTGGCCTGGTCCCGGATCCTTGCTTAGAACTGTGTGGACAACAAATACCTCTGAACAGAGAGCACAAGTTTCTTGGTATTATACTTCACTATAGACTCACTTTCATTCCACATATTATATATATTAAAGAAAAATGTCTAAAAACAATGAACTTGATGAAGCTTCCAAATCTGAATGCATGGTGTAGTGACAGGAAGTGTTTAATGAATCTCTACAAGAGCTCAATTCGGTTACTATATTATGTTGCTGTAGTATATAACTCCGCCGCCCCGAGCGTGCTAAGGATGCTAAATCATGTTCAACATCTGGGTATCCGCTTAGCCATGGCGCTTTCGGAACAAGCCCAATCGAATGCTTATATGCCGAACCCAATGAGCGGTCCGTCCACCTGCAGAGATCATACAGCAGCCTTACATATTTCCTTACACTGCGCTCTAATCTTGAACATCCATGTTTTAGTACCGTTACCGATATGACGTGTGCTACACTTTTCCGCAATCGTCCCTCTATAAGACAGCCTTTCTAGCTGCGTCTGAAGCAGCTTAGCGATGAAATTCATGTCCCACTCGTCGAGCATCACTTAATGCACCTAACCAAGCTCTTACCTCCTTGGTAGTGGCAAGTGATAGAATGTGACGTATCCTTTCTAGAAGTTCCAAAGTACTCTCCAGAATTCAAACTCCGCAGGCATTCCCTAGAACTTCATTAGAAGCACTCCTGCGCAGTGTTCATAACAGACGCTTCGAAGTCAAATGCCGTGGTTTCCTACACAGCCGTCGGCCCATTCTTCTCGGAATCCGACGTAGTCCATCTGGAAACAAGTATCTTGATGGCTGAGGCCCATGCATTACTGTCTGCTGTGAAGCATATAAGAAAATGAAAACTTCCAAAAGCTACGATCTATACAGACTCTCTAAGCGTCGTGAAGGCCTTCATGTGACTCTTAACACACAAAAATTCCGTATTTATTGAACTCTATTCGGTCTTGTGTAAAGCGTACTCACCTAACCAGCATATGCTTATATGCTGGGTGCCTGACCATATAAGCACCGAAGGTAACGTTCTGGCAGTTGAGATGAAAACGTCAATCGTATCGCAATCTGTTAACCCTACCACTGATGTGCCTGTCACAGATCTGAGGCCTCTCTTACGAAACAAACTGTGAAACCGCTGGCAGTGCACGTGGGACGCGGAAACAAATAAGCTCCACGTGATAAAACCACAGTTAGGGTTCTGGCCCTCTGCAATAGAATCATGCGGAACAGATGTCCTATTCTGTCATCTCAGAATAGGACACACATTTGGCGCCCACAACTTTTACTCACCGGAAATGACCCTCCAGCCTGTGGTAGAGGCGGGGAGACGCTGACCGTGCTCCACGTCCTCCTGCAGTGTCGGGAAGCCGAATCTGAGATTAGTCATTTTTCCTAGCATACCGGCATCACATTCCTCATCATCCTGTAATGTTTATCGGTCCAGAACCGCTTTTTAGTATAAACACAGTGCTAGGTTCCCTGAGCGATGTTGTCTTACACGTTATTAGTCCCATACATTCGTAGCGCTTCCACTCTTGAGAGGATGCCGCTGTGATAGTCATACTGTGAAGCACATGTCTGCAGGCCCTTGTGTTTGAAGGGCTCTGGTGAGGCAGTTCTGCTGTAGCTAATTTCTGTACATCATATTCTGTATATCATATCATTCTCGTCATTAGAGATCGCCATAATTTTATAGCACGTTGATTTTAGGCACGTTACAGCGACCATTTTAGGCCCCCTTACAGACAAGTCACATCTTCTTCACAGAACTCATCATTCCACCCCGAAATCACTTACACTGTCTTGGCACTTTACAACACACATTCATTCATTCAACCTCGCATGCCGCGCTTGGAATGTGCAGGTTACTGTAAGTCGACAAATAGGTCACAAAATTATGAATTTCCATTTTACAGGCAGCGGTATACTATGAGCGGCATACACGGCAACTACACGGCATACATGGAAAACCACATTCATGCGGTAATACATTAAGCATTACCACATCCTTTGCGCTTCCAGAAAACTCATGCAAGGTGCCTTACAGAGTCCATTAAACACCGGCCTAACATTGCCTAACACATTGAAATGGTGAAAAAGATGGAGCGTTTCAGAACTTTTTGTAAATGTCCTAAAAAGCTACAGCTAAAATATCGCAACATATTCCACTAAAAATTCGTCCCACTCATGCTAAACATAACGTTTGTGAAACGCAAAGCTTTCTCGTGACCTTCAGAAATGTAGCTGATAACGACAGCGTGACATTGTGTATCTGTTTCTTGCTATGCCCTCGTTCAGTCGCACTTATACACTCTATCATGGTTTCCAACCAATTAGCCCGACAACGTTTTTTAACCACGCTCATTTCTAGTACATCGGTCTGTCCCCCGTGGTATCTCGAGAAGCGCTGTCTTTGTGTATCTGTTTCTTTCTACTTCCTCTTTCAGTCGCGCTAATACACCCTATCATGCAACAAACCCGTTTTAAGTGCTTCCTGTAAATTGTGTGTTTAACGGATAGGTGTTTCAAAACGCACGCAATTTCACATAAAGGTTTGCTAATGGTCTCTAACTTTGATTTCGGTTGCATATTTAGATATTTTTGTGTGACGGGTGCTTCAAACTTGCAGCACCCATCACACACTCAAAATTCTCCGGGCCTTTGAATACCTATCTTATTTCCAATGCCAAAATTAACCCACATATTTCGGCATAACACCCATAATAAATTATATATAAGCCAACTTAATAGCCCATAAAATCCAAAATTACCCAGCAGGTTAGCCAAAACTTGCGCGGTATTTTCACAGAAAATGCAGTGACTGTACCTGGCCTAGTTCACCCAGAACATTGAATAAGCCAGTTTCAATCCTTGCATCACACGTGAAAATCGGGAAATATTGAGGCTTCGGTAATCCCTTGGGCACTGCTTCTAAGAAAACAATGTGTTCGTGACACTTCACACTTAACAAATTTGCAATTTTTTCCTTCAATCTGATGTTTATCCAATGCAGTTGCGTTAGGACAGAAGGAAGTACATCAAATACCGGCATTACGACATTCTGTACCGCTTGAATAAGTAACTTTCGGGAAAGATTGCAATTAAGAATGCATATACTTTCTCACTTACGACATGCTTCCTACTTCAATGAAAGCTAAAAAAATGTGTCTTCCATACTTCACGAAATATACTGATCATCATCATCAGCCTATTTTATGTACAGTGCCGGACGAAGGCCCCTCCCTGCGATCTGCAATCACCCCTGTCCTGCGCCAACCGATTCCAACTAGCGCCCATGATTTGCCTAATTTCATTGCCCCACCTAGCCTTCTTCCGTCTTCGACAGCGCTTCCCTGCCCTTGGCACCCATTCTGTAAACCTAATGGTCCAACGGTTATCTAACCAGCACATTACATGAGCTGCCTAGCTCATGTTCTTCTCTTAATGTGAATTATAATATCGGCTGCACCTGTTTGCTCTCTGATCCAAGCCGCTCTTTTTCCGTCTCTTAACGTTGTGCCTACCATTCTTCGTTCCATTGCTCTTTGCGCGGTCCTTAACTTCTCAGGCTTCCTCGTCCGTCGCCAAGTCTCTGCCGCATATGTCGGTAGAAGTAAAATGCACTGATTGTACACCTTCCTTTTGAATAATAATGGTTAGCTTCCGGTTTGGAGCGGACAATGTCTCGCGTATACAATCAAACCCATTTCTCATGTTCTATGAATTTTCTTCTAGTGATTAGCGTTGCCTGTGAATAATTGACCTAGGTAAACGTACTTCTTCACAGACTCTAAAGTCTGACTGGTGAACTTGAACTCTTGTTCCCTTGCCCGGTTATTCAACATTATCTTTGCCTTCTACATATTAATATTCAAGCTCACTCTTGCACTCTCTCTGTTAAGGTCTTCAATAATTTGTTTTAACTTGTCTGCAGTATTGCTGAATAGAACAACGTAATCTGCAAACCGAAGCTTGCTGATATATTCGCCATCGATCCGTGCTCCTAAGCCTTCTCAGTTTAATAGCTTGAATGCTTCTTCCAAGCACGCAGTGAATAGCATTGGAGAGATTGTGTCTCCTTGTCTGACCCCTTTCTTTATAGGTACCTTCCTGCTTTGCTTGTGTAGAATTAGGGTGGCAGTGAAATCTCTCTAGATATTTTCCAGGATATTTACGTAAGCGGTATGTGCTCCTTGATTACGTAATGCCTCTATGACTGCTGATATCTATACTGAATCAAGTGCCTTTCCGCAATCTATGAAAGCCATATGGAGACCCTGATTGTACCCTGCGGATTTCTGCATTACCTGATTATTGACATGGATGGGATCTATTGCAGAGTATGCCTTCCTGAAACCAGCCTATCTTTTAGTTTGGTACAGCGCAGTGTTGCCCTTGTTTTATTGCAAAATATGTTGAAGAATGTATCATATAATAATGGGATTAAGATAATGGACCCATTCTTTTTTCAATTCTTTACCTTATTCGTCTTTGTTGCTTAGTATAGTGTCTGCATTCTTCCAGTTTTCTGGGACCCTTGTAGTGAATAGACACTTCGTATTAAAAACTATTAAAACACTGTGAACATTAGCATCCTACATACAACTGGCATAAAACTAGCTTCCAAAGAGCGCTAGACGACTCTATTTTGAACTGATTTTGCTGTAAATCGACTCATTTTAAGCGCGATGTGTGTGAAAAGTGTCTTTTCAGGCCTGATTACAAGCCCTGAAAATAATTACATCTCTCCTTCTTTTTGTTACTTTCCTTTCATAGGAGAATCGCACTAAGCTTCCATGGTGTTTTCAACGAAGTAGAATGCCACATCTTATGCGTTTAAAATTAGAGACAAGTTATAAGTAATGTGTAAGCAAAGGTCAAATAGTGTGGACAAATTCAGGCCGTAACCGTGAATTTCGTATGCACTCTATCATTACACCTGTGGCTTAGGACCTATACCTGTGGCTTAGGAACAACGCATATTTTAACCAGCGGAGACTGTAAGCACCAACTAAGTTCCAATGGGTGAAAATAAAGGGAGCATCATGGCCAATCTTCTCGCAATGTAGGATGTACATGGAATAATTTTGTATAATTTATTTATTAAGTACCAGAAGAGGTATACGGAATGAACAATTGTACACGGATGATGAAGCTGGAGAGAAGTAGTTAATTAAATTAGTAGTTAATACAATATTTATTTAAATTATTTACTTCTCTCCACCTTGCGGATTTCCACAGAACTACTACTGAAACGCTTGCCTTTGCTTCGAGTTGTAGACAAATTCAACATCACCCTGCCATCTGTTAGCCGCATGTTTAGCTGAGATGGTAGTGCAGCTACCCCTGGTTTGCTCGCGGTGCTCCCGTGATTCACTCCCCGCCCAGGACGAATTTTTCTTCAACTGTGCGGCTTTTCTTTCGCGGAACCAGTTAGGGTTTACTTTGTAGCAGTTGCTATGATTGTTTGGATGTCTCATTTTCCATGAATTGCTTCTCTCCGCTTTGCGGGTTTCCACAGAACTATTAGAACTATTATGTCATAGTTGGTAATGTCTTTCGATTTCTCGCACTAGTGATGCCTACTTCAAATAATCCAGCTCAAGTACAATATTTATGCTTTCTGCCACAGATGCTTTTCAAAAATTATGTAACACCTAAAAATGTTCACCCTGTATGCTGGCAACGATTCAAACTGACCAGTCATATAGAGGCAATCATTTAAACTGGGTTAACTAAGAACAGGTGGCTAAAATATTTGGTGAAACAACTCGAAAGACAGCTTTCGTTGAAATCGAACAGTGGTCCTACAGTGTCACACAAGTTCCAGGTCTCTTTGTTTCCCTCTCACAATTTGCGTGCTCTTGCATGGCTAATGCGGGCCTGAATACTTTCGTGGGAACTGACCAACGAACTGATGGATATGAACAGCACTTGTGACCTGTTTCTGAACCCGCTCACCTTTCTGAGTGTTTCTGTTGAATTATGACACAAAGTGCTCTTGCGTTTCTTCAGAGACAAGTACCCTTGAGACTGCTTCGAAGAAACTTCAGTGCGCCTTATACGTGCGCTGTGTCAAAATTATCTTATTTTCGCCATTCCGACCATTTTTTCACTTTCCGGTGCAGTTTAACACTGGTATCAGCCTGGTTAGCTTCCATGCATTTCTCTAATCACCGTTCCCTGTTTCTTGTTTCATCATGTCATAATTTCTCAATCATTTTCTCCCTTACAAGTTCACTGAGCACTGACGCTAATCGGGCATAAAAATGAATTTACAAGAAAAGATCCGGCTCGCCTCACCTAGCTTCACAAATATCTTGTGCACAGCTTCATTTCTGTTACTACCACTGCTTTGTAAGTAACGAATGATAGTTTTTCTTTGTGTTTAATTCTATTATCTTCTTTTCAATGCATCTGGGAACCCGCTGACTCAGAGAGGAGAAAGGTGGCACGCCACGGCTCTGGTTGGACTCCTTGCGAGTTCGGTGCATTTGCGACGACTCGCTGTGCCGTTCTATTTTGACTTCGCCGAGCTGTGCTCCATTCTGGAAGCAGCTCAAGAGTGCAAATCACTGAAGGAGCTGCACTTCCCAGTTCTTCTTGCCCACGACGTGGAGGTCTTATTCGAGGCGTTGAATTTTTCACCCCTCGTGGAGAAGCTCAGAATCGGCACGTAAGTATCTCTGGCAACAATTTTTTGGCGTTCCAATATTATCGCAGGGACCTGCTACAATGGTTCATCATCTTTATCATTCGGCTACTGAACACATGGGTCACAGATCAGATTTTCGACCATTGCGGGGCTTTTCTTTGCGAGCTAAAACGAAGAACACTCATGTGTATAGGTGCAGGGAAAAGAATGCGAACCAGGTGATCAAATTATTACAAAGTACTACATTAGGGCGTCAGTCTGAATTTGAGTGCTGCTTTGGTCCCTAAAATTTATAGAAAAATTGACAAGCCCATGACATAATGTTGTAGAACCGGAAAAAGATCACCCTTAATGATGTGTTGGGTATATTCTAACAGTAAGCTATAACCTCAGTGCAAGGGTAATAGGACATACCAATTTCAAAAATAGGTAATTCAGGTCCCACTCGATCCTCAACTGATGGAGACGGGAAGGCAACGGCGGAGTATTTTTGCAACATTTCTCAATTGTGGTGCCTGCTCAGCTATAACTTGCTATATATTCACTCTAGTTATATACTGTCTTACCTACAGCGCAATTAGAGCCTTACAATGGTGGCTAGGAGTTTACAGACACGGTAAACTACACGCTGTAGTAGTATAGAACCAACACGTTATAGAGCAAGAAAATGTAAAATGCGAAGATGTGTCAATGATAGACGAATAGCGATTCACAGTGCTAAGTTGACAAGAGGTTCGGTTCATTGTCCACTGACTCAGTTCAGAGAACAATTACCTCAGCATTCCTTCTTAAGTATTACATAGCCTGGGTGCATAGACATGTGGTGGCAGGCACAACTGACGAAAGCTCCTCCTGCCAGATATTGGTGGAAACATAAAGAAAATGACCCAGCGGCATAAAATTTATTGCAATTAGCGTTCATAGAATAACTGTACACGCTTTTAGGTTCCTATCTGTTGGTGTCTCTGAAAGTTGTCCCAACAAATTGGTCATGTAATATACTGCACTGGGCATGTACTGATCGTTGACGAGTGCGGCGGTATACACGCCTCGTACATGGTGCGTTTCGGCCTCAAGACTGCGTTCTATCACTACATTGATGCAGTGCTAATCGCATTATGTTCAAAATTAATAGTGAGATGGGCTATTCTGAACCATTTCTGGCACAGTATACAATAAAATAGGAACGCTATCCCTTCTAACCTCAAGTTCAGTCAGCCAATGCCTAGATCTTTCTTCATCTTTGTGGCCTCGGTCGCCATGACAATTCTGCATTCATGCTTTCATGCTAAGTGTCACGGTCAACATTCGCAGTTACAGCAGTTCTTTTTTCAATTTCAACGTTTTCGAATGTTAGGTACCTGATATACTGAAGTAACCAGAGTGCTGCTGAGACAACTAGAACGTTACTGAATTTATATACTGCTCCTAATTGCTTTGTCACAGCATGACAACGTCAAGAACTGCTCCATGGCCATATTGCTGCGGTACGAAAAATATGTTCATTCTGTAGGTCTAACGGCATGTGCTTAGCCACCCCGAGAACGTCCTTTCCTTTCACGTTTCAATTGTGTGATTTCTAAGGTTCTGCTAGCATGAAAATTCATGGTGTAACAATTCCCCCTCGCAGACGAAGTTCCGAGCATAAGTCATGGTTTTATTCGAGTGAAACGCTTTAAAAGAGCCACGTGTTCCACGTGGGTATTAGCGGAGTTTCGTCCTCTCTTAGCAAGGCGTGTGAGTATGCACGGACATGTACAGTTCGCCAGATGCTTTTGGCTTCGCCCATGTTTCCGCGTAAGACATTGTACACAGACGAAGTCCAAAGAAGGCTAGGTGATATTCCGATGGTACCGGTCGTAACATGTTGACGGATCCCAAAAAGCCAGAGTAGACCAGAAATCACTTCAAGCTCAAAGGAGCGCCCTACACTGGGCGATGTTGTATTCAAGCACTCCATGGTACTCGATACATTTTTTTTCAAAGCGAAAGCTTTACTACGCCAGCCAGCGAGCTATTTCGGCTCGTCGCGCCGTGTGCCGTATGCAGGCAGCCGTATGCCATATGTAGTGGCTGACGAGCGACCTTGAGCCGCCGCTGCTTAGCAATGCCGCAGCCGCACTCCACAGATGGCTCCGCCATTTATATATATATAAAAATATGCGCTTCGCCTCAGTGTATTTAGTCGTTATGGGTAGCGCGAAAGAGACGCAAGAGTGACCGAACGAAGTGAGGAAGAAACGACGCGCTCAAGAGACGCCAGATGAAAGCGCCGCACGACTCGAGAAGCGTCGTAACGAAGATGCGGCTAGAAGATGTCGGGCCACGTCCTGGACTGACTCTTCAACTGCAAACGAGGCCGCTTTAAGTTCTCGAGAGCGTCGCAATGATACGCTGCGCAGACGACGTGCCGAGGTTACGGAGGAAGAACGTGCAAGAAGACTGAAGACCACAAGCGTAGCCATGCAGCTCTTGCTTTCGCAATTCAACTAGGGTTAACCAGAGCTAAACCACACGCAGTTTTTTTTTTCGCATTGATTGGGTGCCCGCTGCTCTTGCATATCGACTCCGCCCACAATTTATCGGTGGGTCGGCGTTTCCTATTCGGCAGAAGTCCTACCGAAAGTGGCCGTTAGAACGTGAGACCAAATTGATGACAGAGTTCGCGATATGCTTAGAGCCTTAGGCACAAGGTCGCGGGATCGAATCCCGGCCACGGCGGCTGCATTTCGATGGGGGCGAAATGCGAAAACACCCGTGTACTTAGATTTAGGTGCACGTTAAAGAACCCCAGGTGGTCGAAATTTCCGGAGTCCTCCACTACGGCGTGCCTCATAATCAGAAAGTGGTTTTGGCACGTAAAACCCCATAATTTAATTTTTTAGAGCCTTAGGGGCGCTTTAGAACCATATTAAGATGGGTATTATCAATAAATAGCACAGTCATTAAGGTCGTCTAGCATAACTGATCAAAAAGAATGACAACATAAGAAGATCTCATGCGTACACCCACACCACCCTGACACTCGCTTGTATTTTGTGCCAGAATGTATTTGTTTAGCGGCCTACTTCTCTTTCCTTGAAGTGCGTTTGGCATAACAGAAAAATTGGAGGACGCTTAAACTTCGCCTTTAGGAATAGAATGACATAGCACTTAGACGCTCCTAACTGATTCTCACGTTTCCAGACAACTGCAGCTTGTTTGGTAATGTTTACCGGGAAGCGCTGGCTCCGAACTCTAAAACGAAGGCGACCGTTTTGGTGGAAATGCAGCCTCTTCCGTGGGCCACGATGCGGGGAAGGCGAGCACGATCTGGAGGTGTTGCAATGAAGTGGGCGTGTCGCTCCGGTATAAACGCTGGAAAAAGGGGTTTGTTTCAGTGTCCGCATAACAGAATGATGTTTTCTCGTATATTCAAATTACAATCCGATGGTATCATTTCTATAGGTTATGTGTAAGTCATATGTTACGAGTTTTCTCACGGAGTTTGCTTTGATAAATTCAATTACTTCAGTAACTTCTTAGCGTACATGGAGGATCTACGGTGTGGGGTATGCGTGGTTGGATTTGCATGGTTCGGGATAATTCTTGTTGAAATGAAGGTCGATGCCGAGGCCGAATTTTCTCCGACACGGGGCCCTTAAAGCTATCACGGTGAATTTTCCGATGCTGCCCGTGGACACGTAATAAAATTGGTGGTGCGTCAATCTTCAAGATTATTGTCGGCTCTCATGCGAGTAGCAATCGAACCTTTGACTGATACGCAATTGCTGTCGATGTGTTTTATATTATGGAAAGTTGCACAGACCCAGTCACACATAGCTAGTGACCGAAGCTGGCGTCAAATAGGTTCATTGAAGAGCAGCCGACACCAAGTCGCATATAAGTCACCCAAATTGGCGAGAAATGGGGTCCGCTGAGGAGCGGCACACGTAAAGTAGAACATGCAGTTACTCAAGCTTGCGTCCTAGTGGTACATTGCAGAGCAGCACATTGGCATTGCGAAATACCAGGAACCCAATATGTGCTGACGGTTGGCTTCGAACCCGGCTTGCTCAGTACAGCAGCGAGATGTTCTGGCCATTTGAACATGGACTACCCAGTAACTCAAGTTGGCGGGAGTTAGGCGCCGACTTACGTATACATACATACGTACGTACATACGTACATACGTACATACTCTCATGAGGTGCGCATGCGTGTTATAAAAGGCAACGACGACAACGCCAACAATGAAGACGCGAGCGTGATCGTGCAATGGCAACCGAAATAGGAGAACGAAAATCACTGCCGAAGCACTCCGTATAGATGATTAACCAGCGAAGCTTAAACATGCGACCCCTGTATTTATCACTGGTTAATCCAGAAGGCTCATTAAACGACACCTTGCTAGGCTGCCGGATCCTTGGTACGTAGTTGCTGCATGCGCGCGGTTGAACGTGCCCTTTCTTGTGTCCTGGCAATCGGTATGGCGTAGGCGAGTTCGTTCCCAGTTCTGCTCGCGGCGTTGCTGATCAAAAGCTACTTGCTCTTCAGGTGAACGTATGATGCCTGGCGCACTCATTTCGGAGCCGTAGATGAACTGCCGTGCGCGCGGTAGGCTGCGATGAAGAGCAACGGCGTCACTACTGGCCCATCCAATCACGCACCTCACTGTTTCTTTTTTTTTATTGCTTATGCGCATGGCGTTGCGCCGGAGGAGTCTTCGGCGTACATGAGAAAGACGGACTGACGGAGGAATTGGCTAACCACATACAGCTTCGCTGTAAAAGAAACCCCGGTGAGCCTTGTGGCGCCAGCGTGGAATGTTGGTGTGCCGCCATTGTGTAGCAGCAAGTGGACAAAGCGCAGCAGCGGCGGAAGGAGCAGCCTGTTTGCCCCTGTGTATGAGATTCTGCCTGTGTGTGGTTTTCCTGAGCCTGCAGCTGAACGTCTCAAGCTGGTGTTCCCCTGAGGGGAATCCAGCGGAGCACCGACCACAGTTTCTAGCTCCCGGCCTTCTCTTGTGGCTTTCGTTCCTTCCCGTCGTGCCACGTCAGCACACCTCCCAGCTTCAGCTAAAGTACCTCAGCAGCAGCCCACTCGTCGTCTACACCATTGTAGTCCTAACCTACTTCCACTCCCGAAACGAATCACGTGGCGATGTGTTAGCTTTGCTGACTTAATTCTGTAGTTTGTCTACATACTTAGCACTCCATACTTAGCAGTGGCCCATATTAGTGTTTGTTACTTGTTATATGTTTTTGGAATGATATAACGCATCGTTTATTTGTGCGCTACAGAGAGCATACTTTACGACCTTTCTTTCCTAGAACCGACTTCGTAGGCTACGTAGAATTTGTATCTCAGTGGCTATGGTGTTGGGCTGCTGAGCACGAGGTCGCGGGATCGAATCCCGGCCACGGCGGCCGCATTTCGAAGGGGGCGAAATGCGAAAACACCCGTGTGCTTAGATTTAGGTGCACGTTAAAGAACCCCAGGTGGTCAAAATTTCCGGAGTCCTCCACTACGGCGTGCCTCATAATCAGAAAGTGGTTTTGGCACGTAAAACCCCAAATATTATTATTATTATTATTAGAATTTGTAGAACCGACAACAGTATGAAGAACTACACCGTGACGCATAGATACGTATATACATGCATGCACACCACAAACTGGGTGAAGTTGCTAAGGAATACTGTAGCATTGTGGCCGCAATCGCAAAGCTGGCGTAACTTTATGAATTCAAACTGATAATGTGTGGTTTGTACATTGCACCCGCGACCTTTAAGATATTTATGGATGCCCTTCTTTAGGGCCTAAAGTGGGACATCTGCGTGTGTTACTTAGTAGAAATCGGGCCCCTCCGTTAACCCCGTTTCTTATCGTTTAGTAGATGCTGAGATTTTTGTAAGGGCTTTTGAAAAGCACAACTCAATCGAGGAAGTTCTCTTGAAGCGCATCTATTTAAATCGAGCGTTCCATCGTAAGAAATGCAGCATTGGTCAATGACAGACGTTGGTACATGTATCTAACAGGAAAATGTCTGAGGCCCCACAGGCACGGAAGCAGCTGTTGAAGCCTTTTGAGCCGTTTCTGCCTCTCAAGAAGCTTCGTACTCTAATTGGCCGGGATTTTATTTCGCCGACTTGTATCTGCGTTTGAAGTGGTCGCTTATACCTTCATGTTTTTGCCGCCAAGGAAATCCGCTTTAGACTCTACAAAGTGCGACACACTGCTAATGACGGACCTCATCTTGGTCCTCGCTCCTCACTGCTTTGAACAAGCGAAACCATCTTTTTAATTGTGATGGCAATTAAATGGGCACTCCAGGCGTATTTCTGCCGCCGCCATCACTGTAAGGTTCCGTATCATGTCCTGCGATGATAAAAATCGTCGCCGCGCACCGTATGCTGTATGTGCGAGGGAAAGCGTGCGACAGTGAGCCGGCGAATGCGTCGCAAAGGTCACAATCTCGCGTGCGCGAGCGAGCGAGGCGGGCCAGAAGTGCCTCCTCTTCTGTCGCCACCAGGTAACGGGGTGAGGCGAAGGACGAGGGGGGGGGACGTTCTGCTCCCTCAACTGCCCTTTACGGCGCAGCCGTGAGGGCGCCGTATCTTGAAAGTGATCTGCGATGTGGCCAAAATGTGCGCCTGCCAGAGCTATATCTTCAAATGGATCTGTGACGTTTGCGGAGTGTGCGTAGTGCCGGTAGCTTCGTATGCGCTGGGACTTCGGCGTTTCGTTCTTGTGGGAGAGAGAGATGCAAGATGGTCGCTGCTGCCACAACGATTCCAGACTCCAGCATTTTGACAGCAAGTTCCCGCGCTTATCCTGCGAGATATGATCAAGTTTTTATGTGCGCGCATGACACTGTGCTGGTTAATTTAGTTAACACGCTGGCGAGGTAGTTGGTTTGAATGCATGATAGAATGTGTAAGCGCGACTGAAAGAGCACGAAGAAAGAAACACCCCGCACATGTAACTGTGCACAGCTTAGCTGTGTCCGGAGAAAGGGGGAACCTGTGGGCTGGCCCGATTCCGGGCGTTTGGATCGCTAAGGCCCCACGGCAGAGGTCACAGACCTCTTTGGCAACTGCTTCGCGTAGATGGCACCCTCGGACTGACCAACCTGGCGGATATCAGTAGTTGCCTTTTCCCTTCTTTCTCTCCCCCCAGCCTTAAGTCTCTCTCTCACTTTCAATCTCTCCTGCCTCTCTGGCACCTCTTTTATTTCCAATTTTCCTGGCAGTCTTGCTTAACCTCGCGAAGTATATCCAACCTTGGGTCTATTATAATAAGTTACAGTAGCTATGTACTGCTAACGTTTGCGTTTCCTTCGAGGCCCGTAGCCTCCCCTTGTTGACCTCGGTGGTGGGTGGCTGGCAATGCCGCTGAAATTGAGCAACTATTTATTGATTTAATGTCTTTCCCTGTCTGCCTGACCACTCGCTTACGAAAGAGGGCGCACTGAAGAAATGCTTCACATTCTTGGTCTCCGCAAACAAACCTTCCCATCATTTCACATCATGCATAGTTAAAACCCTGAAACCATGAAACCAATGAAACCCTGAAACCCATGAGAATTATTCTTCCCTTCAGTATCCAAATGTCTTACTGATTTCATTAGGCCCCGGCTACAAAGTAACGAAAATGGCCAGCGGCTCCCTCCTCTTCGAGGTCCGATATCGGAACCAGCATAGAAAGCTCCCCACTCTTCAGGGGCGTAGCCAGGGGAGGGGGGCGCTTATGGGCTTCAGCACCCCCCCCCCCCGAAATTTTTTCCTGCTGTCCATGCATCGCCCACCAAAGCAATCCCCGGTGCCAGAAATTATTTTGAATTTTGTCTAGAATGTCTTTTTCACGTTCGAAAAGTCATTTCACCATGAACTCAGTCTGGATTTCGCGGCAACACCCATGCACCGGGAGTCACATAACACAAGCAGCCCCGTCCGAGCACAAAGTTTCAAGGGCGTTTTGGTGGTGAACGGGGTCGCCGCGGCATCTTGCGGAGTCCGCAGTATCTACGGAGCACATGGATGTCAATTCCGAAATTTATGGGTATAAATTTCTCATAAACTTTTGATGGGAAAGGTGCATTGACACTTTAAAAGTTGTGCTTTAGATTTTCAATTGCGGAGGTTTTTGGGTTTAACGTTCCTATAAATATTGGAAGCCAAAGGTGCATTGACTTTTCTAAAGTCTTACATCGGAACATACAAGGAGATAAGCAAAATCAACACACTATCAGACAAGTTAACAAAGCCAGCAGCGAGGTGCCATGAGATAGACCGTTGTGGTGGTTCATTTACGCCGTCATGGCACATAAAAAATATAAACATTTTTTTTTCACCTACGCCAAAGCATCTATGTCAAGACACTAAAGCCAGTCAAGGTGTCTACGTTCGTATTTATTTTTTCTACTTCGACTTTTATTCGCGAGGTCACATTGAGCCTCTTCAATTTTTTTTTGTCCTCGCTACCCTTCCCGCGGGCTGCCAGAAGCAGCCAGAGCGCATGTAGTTTTCTCGTGTTGCTCCGACCACCGCGCGGCGAACTTCGGTGCGTGTTCGCTTTTCTATGACCGAGTGGATTTTCGCCTAGCAGAGTTTTGAGCGCTTTCTGGCTGGCAGATCAGAAAAAAAAACACTATCGCCGCTCGCCGCCATCGCTGTGGGGACTAGACGAATTGCACCGCGTTCGCTTGACCGCAACCTCTCCGGAAAGTCTTGTCTCGCCAGTGTAGGATAGCGAGCAGTATGCGTATAGTTCTCGGTGGACCAAGCGTCTCACGTTTTCTTCGATATTCCTTCGGTAGCCACATTAGGTGCCCAAAGGAGGCATTCGATTGCGGCCAACATACATTGCGCTGTTTATTTCAGAGCCCCGGCCCCACACACGAAAAAAGAAAAGACGTTGGGGCGTAGGAAATTGTCGCACGGTGAAATTTCGATTTTTTGTTACTTCTTTTGCGAGCAGTAATAGGCCACGGGACGCTTCATTTGCCGGGTACTCTTATTATATAGTATTGCGATAGCCACTCCGGGCCCTTTCCTGCCGTCACCGTCCCCCTCATGTTTCGTACAAAGTCCAAGGGCGATAACATAGTGACCGGGCGCCGCATGCTTTATGTGCGAGTGAAAGCAGAGCTCGGGGCTGGGGGGCTGGAATGGGTGAAACGACGATGGCGGCTCAGTCTTGTGTGCGCAAAAGAGAAAAGCGGGGAGCAAGGGCGCCGCCTTCCGTCGCGCGCTATACAAAGGGGGGGGGAGGGGGGAGTGGATGGAATGGGGGCAGGATCTCGAACTCTGGGAATCTCTGATTGCGCAACAAGTTTATTTGTCTTGTTTGACGCATTATATACAGGGACTTATTTTTAGATGCGTAGATTTATTGGAGACTTATACGTATATTTAAATACCTTGGTGCGAGGTTTTGTGTGTACGTCTAGTGAACTTCGTTTCCAGTGACACTTTTTGTCTTTTATGAAGCTGTAGCTTCGCATTTGTATATTCCATTGTATCTTCGCATTTCTAATGTATGAGGGCGAGTCAAATGAGAGTGAGCCAACCAGCCTCGCGCAATAATGGTTCTGTTCATTATCTGCGAGGCATGCGCGTAGCACACAGGCATCTGTCATTTAGGAAAGTCATACGCAGGTGTGAGGAGAAATGTTTTTAATGCTCTCATAGACTGGGTTGAACATGGTTGGGTGACGTGATGGAGGCTCCAGAAGTTGAGCAGCGTGGTGCCCTGAGTTTTTTCATAGCTGAAGGTGTTTCATAAAAAGAAATTAGTCGACGTATGGCTGCCGTGTACGATGCACATTGCTTTTCATTGGCCACTGTGAAACGTTTGAGCAAACGATTCAAAGAAGGGCGTGAAAGTTGCAAAGACGATGTAAGACTGGGCCAAAGCCATCCTGCAATCACTCTTAACAATATTGCAAAAGTTTATGAGCTGATGAGACGAGAACGGAGGATGATCATCGATGAACTGGCAGAGCATGTGATCATCAGTCAAGGTTCGGTTCACGCCACAATTCAGGAACATCTCGGTTATCCGCTCTTGAGTGCGCCATGGTTGCCTAAGATTTTGAACTACCGAAAGAAGACGGAGTTCGGCGCTGTCTTGACTCATCTGATCCGGTACCACAATAAGAGTGACGACTTCTTGTCTTCAATTGCGATCGGGGACGAACCATGGTGCCACTTCTATGAGCCTAAAGCACGACGGCAAAGCTCACAGTGGATACATTAAAATTCATCACCCCAAGAAAAGAAAGGCCGTCATTTCCGTCGAAAAGGTATTGTTGACTTTTTTTCCATCGTCAGGGGCCATTACTGATACAATTTTCTAAATCTAGAGAGGCTATCAATTCTTTTCGCTATTGTAAAACACCAGATCAGCTGCGTGTCACAATCAAGAACAAACTACGTGGAAAATTGACGAATGGCGCCATCTTTTTCCAAGACAATGCCATCCCCACATCGCTAATGTGGTTAATGCAAAACTGGCAATGTTCTAGTGGGAAACGCTGTCACATCCGCCATACAGCTCAGCCCTGTCGCCTTGCGACTTCCACATTTTGGGACAACCGAAAAAACAGCTCCGGAGAACCGGTTTCGTGTCGGACGAGGACGTGAAAGAGTCAATTGCAGACTTTTCGAAGCAGCAACCCAAGGAGTTTAATAAGACGAGAATCACGCGACTCGTTAGACAACGGGGCAAATGTCTAAATGATCATGGAGACTACTTTTAAATAAAGTACGCCGTTTGTCATATGTTCGCATTGGCTGACTTTCATTTGACTCGCCCGCGTATATTTTGCAGAACTCCTGCTTTTTATACGTGCTCTCTGTTGTGTCTATAATTTCGGCGCAATTACTTGTTTATTTATATTTTTTACTTGTTTACTTGTTATTTATTTATTTACTTGTTATTTATTTATTTGACTCGCCCGCGTATATCTTGCAGAACTCCTGCTTTTTATACGTGCTCTCTGTTGTGTCTATAATTTCGACGCAATTACTTGTTTATTTATATATGTTTATTTATATTGTTTGATGAAAAAATACATATTTTACTTGTTTTGACAGTGTGTAGCGTTCAAGAATTTGTTTGCAGCATCTTTAGCAATGACAACTCAGTTATTATTCATGTATTTGATTCCCAGAGAAATTGTTTAAGAGGAAGCTTTAGCTCGCGCCCAACTCTGTCGCGGCCTATTCAAATACATGTAAAACGCGAAAACGCTTTTCTGTGATAACCCCGAATCGCTTTTAACGAAATTTGTTGCATTTGAGAGATAAAGTTAAATTCTAGTTTTTATTGGAAGCGAAATTTTGACTTTGGTGCCTGAACATTGTTTAAAATATTTTGAAAAACTCGAAAAACAAAAAATAGAACCACATTTACAAACCAATAGCTCTGCATCAAGCACATATGTCGCTGTTGAGTTAACAGCATCTATTATCACGGTCAAAGCGGACATATTTGGTGTGTCAATTCGTATCTTACGTATCCTACGTTACGTTGTGCTCAAGGATTCTGCGAAAGCCGTATTTCCATATTGCTAAATTTCTTGAGATTCATGTGTAACATAGCAATTTTGTCCGCTGTAGATGTACTATTAGGTGCAATTCACCTAATTGTGATATCATTTTTCATTGCCGAGTTAGAGTTCTAAATTTCATACTCTCGTCTACTGAAAATTTGCGATTTTGGTCTATTTTCAATAAAGAATCGATAACGTAAAAGAAAAATTCGAAACCAACAGTCACTATAATTGAAGTTTTTATTTTAAGTGCAGCAAACCTCTTCAAATTTGGTGCATTGGTTGCCGAAAAAACCAATGCTCCTTTTACATGTATATAGATAAGAGCACCCGAGCTAAAGCTTCCTCTTGAGGAGTAGACCGAGCTGCAGTGTGAGTCCCCCCCCCCCCCGAGCGACATTTCTGGCTACGCCACTGCCACCCTTGTAACACTGGGTGATGTAAAAAACAGTCACTCCAAGGCAATCGATGAACACATCTAAAGGTGTAATTCGTAACGGAGGCGACTAGAATTTCACCGAAGGTCATTCTGCTAGAGGGCTGGAAAGAACAAACGTTACGCAAGTACAACGAATCAAGATCAAAGACAACATTGAAACTCCCACGTAGCATCTAATCGTCATATTGGCTCCAGTACTCTCTCAGAGACCCTCAAAAGGGTATATATATGAAAACCCCAGTAAGACCGTTCATTCCAAACTGGCGTCGATGTTTCAACTGCTTATGATTCGGCCATGGCTCGCAAAGCTACCTGGGCCGACTGACATGCGCAATATATGCCGACGACGAACACACTTCTGATAACTAAATTCCAAACTGCGATGATGACAATGTAACATATTCATCTTACCATATGTGGGAAAAAGAACAAGACACTACAATAAAAGTAAAGGAGAACATATCTTTCAACAAGCACGGAAGCGTGTCTCTTTTCTTTATACCACAGAATATGCTACAGCGGTGCGTAAGCTTACAACGCCGCAGCAGACTCTCGCATCTGTCCGGTCCACAAAGAGTGGCCGTGGCCTTTTCACCAGTCCCTCTCGGCGGCAGGAGCCAGCGCTGCTTTGCCCTCCCTGATAGAGGGCCCATAAACCACTGGGTCGCTGGCCTCCAAGCCCTCGTCTCTTCAGGCGAGGCCTATGCGAAAACACCCCGCTCGTGTGAGCAGTAATCCAGCGGCTCCCAGTAGTAGATGGACACAAGACTGAGGAAGAAGGCGCATTCAGCGCCTCGGGAGAGGCGTGAGTCTTGCGACCGCTGCATTCAAGGATAAAAGCCGGATGACGGGGCACGGAAAAGCACCGGCCGCCAACTTATTTCCTATTGAAACAGCGCAGAACACAAACAATCATCATCGTCATCATCGGCCTGTTTTATGTCCACTGCAGGACGCAGGCCTCTCCCTGCGATCTGCAATTACCCCTGTCCAGCGTCAACCGATTCCAACTAGCACTCGCAAATTTCCTAATTTCGTCGCACCACCTAATCTTCTGCCGTCCTTTACTGCACTTCCCTGCTCTTAGTACCCATTCTGTCATCTTAATGGTCCAACAGTTATCTAATCTGCGCATTAAATGACCTGCCCAGCTCCGATTCTTTCTTTTAATGTTTATTACAATATTGACTACACCCGTTCGCTCTCTGATCGGAACCGCTCTCTTTCTGTCTCTTAAAGTCATGCCTAGCATTCTTCGTTCCATCGCTCTTTGCTCGGTCCTTAACTTGGTCCTTGCACGGTCCTAACGTTGTCCTTACACAAATCATACAATGGAACTTGAAAGGTCTTATCCGCAACCTCAATTACATTAAAGAACACAAATGCAATCCAAATGTGCTGTGTATTCAGGAGACGCATCTTAAATCTACGAAAACCATTTTTTTCAAGCAATACGCCATTTTCCGGAGCGACCGAGAAGACGCTGTCGCACCGTCCAATGGCGCAGTTGTAGTTGTACATAGAGCTGTTGCTTATTGACAACTTCATCTCCGAACCTCCATTTAGGCAGTTGCTATTCAAGCAGTGATGATCGATAAGCTAGTGACCATCACGTCTATATACATTCCCCAGAGCTATCAACTTTCTCGAGAAACATTTCAGTACTTTATTGATGAGCTTCCTCAGCTTTACATACTCGACGGACATCTAAACGCGCATAGTACACTGTGGGGCGACTATCGCTGTGAGACAAGCAGACGGCTATTAGAAGACTTCTTACCGTCCTCAATTGCATGCTTGCTTAAGAAGGAACAACATTTCACAGTACTGCGCACAACAAATTTTCCTTCATTGACTTAAGCATGGCGTCCAGTACAATTTGCCCTATCTCGAGTGGGAAGTGATTAAAAACTCTTATGGAAGGCACCATTTTCCCATCGTTTGAATCCTTACGAGAAAGGCAGAATACTCTACACTTATTCGTCAACGGAAAGTCGATTCCGGTGACTGGACGTGGTTTTGTGAACTGATAGACGTAACCTGGGATGATTTCCATGAAATTAGTATAGACGATACGGTAGGATACTTAACAGCATTTGCAATTGATGCTGCATTACTATGCGTCCCTCAAACAGTATGGGTCGCCTTCGAAACAATGTATTCCATGGTGGAATGGTGAGTGTAATGAACTGTAGTGGAAGCAAAACAGGGCTCGGAATTTTCTACGAACTCTCCAACCATACAGAACTTAATCAGAAAGTAAAAGAACACGCCGCCGTGCTAAATAGGAAACCTGGGTAATACGTGAGTAGCATCACTTCTTAAACAGATGAACGTGAAGCACGGAACAGGGTGAATAAAATAAAAGGCCGCGAAACACATCCTCTACTTCTAGTAAATAAACAAGGACACGCTTTTGAGGAACAGACAGGTTGCCTAAGAGAACCATTTCGAGCATATTTCCAATACAGTCCATTTCTGAAATACCAGCGACAAGCAGAGCTACTGCCTCTTGGCCGGAAAGGCGCATACAACGAAACATAAAATCGTCCATTTACCATAGCGGAGTTGCTGGCCTCCCTGAATTGCTGTACCAAGTCCGCTCCAGAAAATGACAGAATAATGTATCTGATCAAGCACTTACACCCTGAAAACCACAGAACACTACTGCCGTTCTGTAACTTAATTTCTGCTGCCGGCTACATTCCATCCACCTAGAAAAAAGGAATCGAAATTCCTATTCTCAAGTGAGGCAAGGACCCTTCCTTACCCAGTAGTTATAGATCTATAGCTATATAGCTATGACAAATTGTCTGCGCAAATTCTCTAATAAAATCATTAACCGGCGCCTCGTACATTTCCTTGAAGGCAAGAAAATAGTCGGTCCCTTACATTGCAGTATTAGGGATGGTAGATCTAAACCAGATCTCCTTGTCCACAGTGAGAAAACATCCGTGATGCAATTGCGCACTGGTACTTTTCTCCTCAGTATTTTTTAGATATGGAGAAGGCGCATGACACAGCTGTGCGCTTTGGTATCCTCCGTGATCCGTCTGAATGGAAGTGCGAAGACACTTACTGAATGTGACTCAGAGCTACCTCTCCTATCACAGGTTCCGTGTTAGAGTTCGTAACGTTCTGTCTCGTCATTTTACGCAAGAGGCTGGTGTTCTACAACGCGGTGTCCTGAGCTGCGCTCTTTCTTACTGTGAAAATGAACTGACTCCACACTGCCATACCAGGCACATGTTTTATTCTGTTATGTGAACAACCTTCGGATAGGATAGGAATCACGTATTCTTGGTATCTGCGAGATAAAAGTACAGCCTGGCGTAAATAAATTCTGTATGTGGACAGACGAGAACGGTTTTAAACTAAACACTCAAAAAGTAGTGTGTCATGTTCTGTAACAGGAGAGGTATACAGCCCCACCCTGTAATAGAACTTAACATAGCGCGACTATCTGTAAACCGTGAACATAATGCTTTGGGTATCATTTCAGACTGGAAGATTACTTTTGTCCCGCACCTGAAGTATCTATAAGCAAAATGTCTCCAGGCTATGAACCTACTAAAACTCCGGTCACCACATACTGAAGACGCGACCGAAGATACCTTATAAATTTGTAAAAAACTCGAGTGTTAACACACCTAGACTACGGATGAACAGTCTGTAACTCTGCTGGACTAAGTGTTCTGAAAATGCTAGATCCAATCCCCCGGTTATGCATCCGCCTTGTTGCAGGCGCCTTCAGGACTGGTACTGTGCAAAGCCTGTACGTCGAATCTAACGAATAGTCTCTATGCTAAAAAAGGACGTATTTAAGCTGTTAGTATGTCTTGAATGTAAAATCAGCCGTAGATCATCCATGTCACTCTATTATTCACGACTTGTCCATGGCCATGCTGTTCCGTAAATGCCCAGCCAATAGGCCTCCTCTGTCCCTTCGGTTGGAACCACTGTCAGAAGAAACATGCTTCCCTCTTTAGAGAATTAACTAATGGCTCCTACTCGGCTTACACTGCCCTGAGAATGGCAGAGTACCCACTGCGACAGCTCTTAAAATATCAAAACGAGCACCTAAGCCACATATACATTCGCGTTTTCTTGAACTTGAGTATTCCTGTGCTGAATTTATTACAGATGCTTCGAAGTCTCCTCCCGGGGCTGCTTACCAAGGTATAGGACTATTGTTTTATTATGCGGTACACTGAATCCATAGACAACTATTTTTACGGCCCAAGCATACGCGGTCCTCTATGAAGTTAAACACATTGAACAAACAAATCTCAATTGGCCTATCGTGTTTACAGACTTGTTGATTGCAGTCCGAGCCCAAATGCGTTTACGAAAATGTAAGGACAATGTTTTTAACCAACTGCACACAGTGGTATGCTCTGCTTATATGGATAAAGAAGTCATCATCCTTGGTTGGGTGCCTGACCAGAGTGGCGTAAAACGAATGAATGAAACGAATGAATAGAATGCTACCTCAGGTTTTAGCGACTCCGACACTGACATACCCATTCTAGCCGCGGACCTTAAACTATACTTACGTCAGAAGCTGAAGAGGCACTGGCAGGAACAATGGGACTCACAGGCGTCCAATAAACTGCACTTGATCAAACCTAAATAAGGGCGCTAGATATCCGAGAAAGCAATGCGATGCAAGGAAGTGCTGCTTTGTCGATTAAGAATAGATCGTGCCTTCAGCACCCACTGTTACCTGCTGACTGGAAGCGGTACTTCCTCTTGTCGAGGGTGTGGCGACAGCCTTACAGTTCTCCATGTCTTCGTGCAGTGCAGGCAAATAGAAACTGAGCGTAAAATGTACTTTTTTTAGTACCATCAGCGTATCCCACTTCACCGAGCTTTTATTTTTTCTGAGTACCAAACCTATTTTTAACCTGGACCCAGTTTTTAGCTTTCAGATTAAGTTAACATCTCAGAAATTATTTGGCCAAGTCGTGTGTAGCACAGCCTCGCCTTTGAGGCTGTAACGCCGTTGACATTTGTGCTTACATCATGTGCCTCTCAGTTCTTGCTTTACTTCAAAAGCCCTGTGGAGGCCGTAGTGCTTGTATGAATTCCTTCAAATAATTTCTTCGCAACAAAACTCTTGACTCCTATTTTATCATGAGTCATTCTCATTACTTTGATGCTTACATATTTTACGCAGTTTACAGCAACCTGTCTATATCACATCTACGTTCGCTACTCGATTTGCTTATTGTGCATGAATTACACAGTTAATTTCCATATGTGATGGCGCTCTTTGGCCATAGTTGCACCTTGGCCATTAAACGCCATACATCATCATCACCACCTGCATCTATATAATTATGTGAGCTCTTCGCTGTCATAGCAGGCACCGTGCCGTCACTTCCTCCATCGAAGGGTGATATTACGAAACGATCAGTACATGAATGAACGTCCATGCCTTGCTGGGTGATGAATACGCTTGCGCGTGGGTGGATCAGCAATCTTCCGTTGACCTACCTTTCTTGAAGGTACTCTGTAAATACACCCTGCGCCTACATCTAGCGTTCATCGCAATAGCTTTTGTCAGATGCTTTCGCATGGATATATTTTCACTCCCCATTCCGATCCTGAACTTCCACGCTTAGGACTGTTCGAAACTTACACCAGACTGCATGTTAGATTTTACCGGAGCAGGGTGTACATTTTCGTGCAAAAGCTCACTTGGTATTGGCCACGCTGTTAACGCCGCGAGCCTGTTCCTTGCCGTGCCATTGAAGGCCATTTTGTGCTCCTCTCAACTACATGCTCGGATCGGCGTAGGCTTCTACGGACTGCTGCAGACCACCTCACGAGGTATGCAGAAACAATCGATTATTATTATTATTATTATTATTATTATTATTATTATTAGCCTGGTTACGCCCACTGCAGGGCAAAGGCCTCTCCCATACTTCTCCAACTACCCCAGCCTTGTACTAATTGTGGCCATGTAGTCCCTGCAAACTTCTTAATCTCCTCCGCCCACCTACCATCCTGCCGCCCTCTGCTACGCTTCCCTTCCCTTGGAATCCATTCCGTAACTCTTGATCACCATCAGTTATCTTTCCTCCTCATTACGTGACCTGCACGTGCCCATTTATTTTTCTTGATTGTAACTAAGATATAATGAACTCGCGTTCCCTCACCCAATCAGCTCTTTTCTTATCCCTTAACGTTACACCTATCATTCTTCTTTCCATAAGCAATCGATATGCCTGCTGAAACGGTTCTTGTCTTAACCTTGCATTGCATAACGTTCTAACGCGCAAATTCCTGAGCATCGACGCCGTGTGTTCCACTCCAATGCACTTTGAGAACTTCTCGTTGAATACTGTGTTGTGCACCATGTTGTTCGCTGACGTACATTACTACATTACCCGACTTGAAAAAACGCCTCAACTGTACTGTTGGCGACGAGGCTTCGATGAATGTCACCTCGAACCAGGCGAACTGGGATCTTGTTCTTTCCTTCTTCACGTACGGCTACAACACCGCTCCCAGAAACCATAACAGGCTCCTTCCTCTTTTTTTTACTCTATGGCAAAGGACCTATATTTTCGATTGATACCATTATTCAACATTGTCCCGAATCACGTGAAATCGCACTATTTCCTGGAGCCGCCTGTTCAAACGAATGTGAGCAACTTGCCCGCAACCTTACTAAACAAGACAAGACGCAGCAGAAACTTCGCGCGCACGCACACGCGCGCACACGCACACGCACGCACAGTACCGTTCTGATCATTTCTGGGTTCCGTAGTTTAGACTCTCACGTCAATATGAAGGTAGCTTGCCTTCACCACAAGGGCGCTTCAATCATGGTAGCTGGCCTGCGCTATACTAATTCTAACGCTATACTAAGTCTGATAAATCGCTCAGCGGTCACGCGTCATCGTGCGTGTCGATCGCAAAGAGTTGCTCGTTGATTACGAGATTAGGTCTGGAGGTAGAAGGAAATCAGAAAAGCCTTAATTTAATATATTCACACAACCAGCTCCCGATATTTAAGCACACTGCATGCGGAACTCTTTAAACGCCTAAGCTTAGGACGCGCATGAGCACACATGTCAACACACGCACTGCACGAAAGGTGTCCACTTTTCAAACAGTTCTTTTCCCTAGTTAGGTAGACGGGAGAATCAGATATGACTGTTTCGCAGCAACCATAATAGTCCAACTGTTGCGATAATCGCGCCCATGTTAGCGCCACCCGGCTGGAATCCACCTCTGATGTCCGACCTTTGAACCAGCCTACGAAGCAGTGAGAAGGCAATATCGAAATAGGTGTTCACGCTGTTTCAGCGGTAGTCGTCGACACTGGCTCAATGGTTTCCGTGACGGTCAGCTAGTCAGAGTTCTAAAACTGGCCTTCACCGTCGTCACCTCTTTCGCGGAGTGAAGCAGTTGTCGGATTCTCTAAGGCATAAATTTTGTTTTCCTGTCAAAGTCGTCCTTCGGCCTTGCCGTCATCACGGCTTTCACTCGTAATGGAGAAAGGCTGCCTTGTGTGAAGCACCCAGAGAATGTGCATTGCCATTTAGGGACACGACAATATATACTTACGTATGTAAAGTGTATATGTACGGGCCCTTAGACAGCGGTTTATGCACAGTGGCACTGGGTGTGTTGCTCTGAAAGGTAACTTGGGCGACGCGACCGCAATCTGCCTGTTTATTGGCCGCGAGATTGAGCGTTGTAGCCGCCTCGCAGACCCTTACCGAACCAATCTTAGTGTGCATAGCTCTTCGAGTCGTCTGCTACCCTCCACGTACGCACACGTGTTGGGCAGGCCGTGTAATCCGTAGGGTAGATAACAGGTGGACCATTAGGGTTATAGAGCGGACGCCAAGAATAGGGAAGCGCGGTCGGGCACAGCACAAGACTAGGTGGGGTGAAGAAATTAGGAATTTCGCCAGTGCTAGCTGGATTCGGTTGGCGCAAAACAGGGGTAATTGAATGTCGCAGGTAGAGGCCTCCATCCTGCACTGGAAATAAAATGGGCTGATTACGATGATGCCGCAAGTAGGACGTGAGAGAGTAAGGTATCTTCAAAAAACATATGTTTATCGTCGTGATGCCAGCATGCACCGCAAATTGTTTTGGTCACGAGCGCAAGTGATGTGCCGTGATCGATGACTGCGGAAACGTTCAAAATCGCTAGGTGGGTGAAGATATGTCAGTTGAAGATGTGTGAGGAACTGCGACCCTTTGTGTGTTGTAAATGCGCTGTATTTCGCCATGTAACAGTACAAAACAATATTGCGTCAGATTGTACGACGCGTAAACATGTAACCTCAAACGCAACGCATCATTTATTCGTCGCGAACGCCAATGGTGAGACAGTGTCTACATCTTTCGTAGCGTTCCCTTCTAAGTATGAAATGGAGTATAGAGCGATCTCGGAGAAAATGGACAGAGCGAGACCGAACTATCTTAAGTTTGCCTTTATTTTTTCGATGTGTATGAAATAATGCACTAGCTGAATTTATTACTGCTACTCTTGTCGCCCGAGTAATTTCAGTCATGTGTAATTGTCCTTTGCGGAAAACTACTGTTTCAGCGCGTTCATGTCACATCTTCAGCCGCACGCTTCGAACGTTTTTTTTTTGTTTCGCGATAGAGGTCAGGTACCCGTTACACAAAAGTGCCTTGGACTCGTCCAGGATGCTCCGCCTTAAGACAACTTTTATGCCTGCTAGTCTAACTGCACTTTCGGCTACAAAGGTTCATCATCCCCAATCTAAAACGCCTCTAATCGACTGAAACAACGCATTCTGCTAGAAATGTATTCTTAATTATGCACGTGAAATACGAGGGCTTAATGAATACCACAAGCGTAAGACATTAAAACAAATACAACAAATAAAGCCGCAACAATTATATCTTAGAAACATAATTTGCACTTTGTTCACTAGCGGATACCTCATGGGCTTAACTGCAAGACGGCCGCATTCGAAGAAGTTCCCAATTAGGTAATCAGTCGTCGCACCAATGTCCTGATGTTTCGACAGAAGTAACGTAGGAAGGACCATACCGCATCGTCGAACACACTTTATCAACCAACTATGTGATAAAGCTTACTGCATTCACATGTGACATATACCACAACGGACGGTATGTTGTTCATGTCCACCGCCTGAAACAATACTTAGGCCCGCTGCTGTCTACACTGTAAGTTGTCAAGGTGGCTCCACTTAAGCACCGCAGGTATTTGTAATGACAAAGATCGCACACACGTTATGCCAAATTGCCTATGCCGCGGATGCAGTCACTGAGCCAGCAAGATCGCCAATGTTTGGAGTGAGTATAGATGGTTCGGGCCCTTTATCAACTGTTCTTGACGGAGTTGCTTGACTGCTTACGCTCGATGTTACATCTGCTGAATACACCGCTTGATAACTTATATGCACATGAAAAGGATAGTTTCACAAATGAAACAATTTTATTGGCTCAGTTCACGGAGAGCACCTGCAAACAATTGATATGTTTGAATATATAGCCATAAAAATAAATAATTAAGTCGGAACCACTCACCAAATTACACCGATCTCTGACGCGGCTAACGCGATCGCAAATCACACGTTATCTGAGCAACGAGCAGATGGCTTAAAGCGCGACATGAAGACAATGTGTTGCGGCGACGGCGGTCGCCCAGAGAATTCGCCGGGGTAATGCACTCGCGGTCATTTTTTTCTGGGACGTCTTGTTCACCCGTCTCATGCTGTGCGTCAGAACAGTGACGAACATTCCTGAAAGGGGGCGCTCAGGCGCCGCAATTGTCGGTCTGTCTACAAAGCTAGATTCGCCTAAAGCTTACAACATCCCCCTCCTCCATTACGACATTGTACGGAACACTATAGCGATACAGAAGATTCTAAGAGCGGCCACGTGCTCGAATAGTGGTTTAGGGTACAGCAGCGTTTCCTTTGTGCAACCATTCCGCAAGACGTTTCTCGTCACCATGAAGCTTTCGCACTGCACGGTGGGCGCGTGGTGAGCGTGTGGCAGTATTTAACTCGTCAAACAGACTCGCTCGGAATATACGCCATGCTAGGCAGGGCAAGAAAATGCAGTGTCGTTGGCGAATGAAGGCTGCATCCCACGGACGTGAAAATTGGGCTGTATTCAGTCGTGCCTTCAACGACGGAGTTCTAGACAAACGCAAAAACAGGGTCAAAGTATATCCCTCTAAGTGTGGTTGGATATATATTTATATAAATTGCATGAGATAAAATAAGGTGAAAGAGTTCAGTCAGATCATTGGCCTAAGGGCCGTAGGTAGACGTTATATTGCGTATAGTGTTGGGTGCGAAAAGCAGTTCATCGACAATGGCGGAAGAAGAATGCCTTTACACGATCGTTCAACAACACATGAGCAGCAACGTGCCACGAAACTACAGAAATTAAGAACTCAGTGACTTTAGATACACGGCCTAAAAGTACAGAAGTAGTCTGAAACTAGCCTGTCTACTGTTTGTTTACTGATTACTGATCTACTGATTGTCAGTGGGCGTTGTTGTTTGTAAGTTATACAAGATTATGCCAACGACTTCAATGGAGTGGATGACCGCGGTATATTCTATAGCGGCTCCGCTGGACCAGTGGCTAAACGTTTGCGCGGCGGGCAACGCTCATAAGTATAGCCGTATTGGGGATGCTATTAGATAGACTAGTCCGGAAGCAGTAGCGAATTCACGGGATCGTGAGTCTTCGGGAACCGCAAGCGCTCAAGAATTCTGTCGACATGAAATGGTTCTTATGATGCAAATACGCAGAAAACGGTGAGTAACATAAGCTCATCGATTAACTGAGTTACCGTAAATTTACCTGTATAAGGCTCCATGAGAGAGCCTGAATCGAGGAAGTTTGTATAGCAAGGGAATCTTTGGTGGACGTTTTCACACACTGAGCTGTTAATGAAAGAGTACCATTATGACTCGCTGCACTGATACAAGATGACAGTATTCGCCATACATGCAGCGAAGGCGACTAGAGAATGGGCTATTCAGACGCACTGTGAGATGAAGAAGGCTGGTGCTAGTAGCTGAAGCTTCAAGTCTATCCATGAATTCCCGTTATCATTTTCACGATGAGTAGCAACGTATTTTATGCTCCCTGAGAGGACTAAGGCTCAGTAACATTTAATTGTACCCCTCCTATGCTGATTCCAAGTTGCGCCTGAAATTTCCCAATTTCATCACCCCACCCAATTCTCTGCCTCCCTTGTTTTTGATTTCTTTCCCTTGACGCATACTGCAACGCTACAGGAACACCAGCTACCGGCCCTTCCCGTTACACGACCTGGTCAGCTTCATTTGTTCCTGGTAATGTCAGTTAGATAATAGACCACGCCGACTTGGCCTCCAATCGTAACAATCTCTATTTCAAAACATATTCGCAGTGACCACATTACCTTCCTGGCGGCCGCAGCGGTACTGCGCCTTGGTTGCGACCAGGCCTGGATAGAAGTTAGTAGCCGTTCAGTCTAGAACAATGCAAGCGCCCCTGGTCAAGAACTAAAGTTGTGATGGCAGTCCCAAATTAGTTCTTCGACGTCCCGGTGGAGGGGCTGAAAGAGCCCGTACGCCCATGTTGCAAACCTGCAGGGCTTTCATTGCTGCAGGATGGCTCGCATGCGGAAGCATAGCTGGTCTCCAGAGACGTACATTGCATATGGTCTCGACAGCGACAAAGCCAAATGAACGCATCCGGAATGTCATGCTCAATCATGAGAGTGGCGGAGCAAGAACAGCGTTCTGCTTTCCGGTGTTGACATGAGCCTTAAACGCGTATACAATTTCAGGAGCACCAACATTCCAGCCGGGACACTGAGTGGTGCTCTTGTCTAAGCACGAAACTTCAAGCTAATATTACCCAATATTTTACTTGGCGCTCACTAACGCCGGTGGTTTCTCGACAGTCTCATGCCGCGCACCATCAAAGTGCGACTCCTGCGGTGGTGCTCATCACTGCGATGTTGTAAGACAGTTGAAAGTTGCAAGTTTACTGTTACATTTGACCGGCACGAGTTTCTTTCGCTGCTGCGTCGCGCCAACGTATAGCACCCACTTATTGTTACGAAACCATCTAAAGAGCTTGACCGCAACGTCGAACATTGCAATCGTTGTCAATGCTTCTGCCTTCTGGCGAAGCTGCCCAGATTTGTTCTGTCCCATGGTCGTTTCAGAATGATGTAAGCGTCCCATGAGTACGTTATATTAGAATATAAATTATTGTGCATGTCTGTGATCGTAAAATTTCGTACATCGTTATTTACCGCCTGTGCGTACGATTGTTTAGACGTTATTTGTATTACCTAGGGAAGCTAGGTCGAAGTGGTCCTGACATGTTTCGAACGCTGAGTGGAGTTTTCTAACGTGTTTCGTATTGCTCTTTAGGTCGATGGTGGTTAGTCAAAAGTGCCAAACGTGTAAATATTTTTGACGCTACAATTGATATCCCTACTACCGCAACTTGCAGATTCGTCGCCGCAGCGGACACGGAGGCTTCGAGTGCGGTTGCCCTCCTCCAAAATGCTTTCTCAGGTCCTCAGAGACTTAAATGGCCTGACCTGCTCTTTGGGCCAAGGGGCGACTCACCTTGGCTCGTCGGTGGCCATTGTGGAGGCCACCTGACCAATCTAATGGTGACGGACTGCAGCGGACCGGCGCTGCTGCACGCCGACATTGGCCGGTGCCTGGGAGCCTATCTGCCCTTGACCCGCAGCCTCAAGACGCTCACCATCACAGTTGCGACGTTTCAGGATTCGGCGAAATTCATCATACAAGGGCTTGCCTTGAATGAAAGCATTGAAGAGCTTTTCATGAACGGTACATGTTTTGCATGTTTATAGCGGTGGCTGTGCCAAAGCGCCAACTATTGAAAACATTTCTTTATTAAAGGTGCAAGCAAGTTTCATGTGTCTCAGCGCACTATTTGCCAATTTAAAAAGCGTAGCTCTTAACAAGAAGCCACCCCTTCTTCTAAGAGCTGTACACTTTATTTTTGATCTTAAGCGTACGGCGAGCGGCTGTAAAACATCCATCACGGATTACACTGTAATCGACAAATCAGATGGCGAATCAAAACAAAGTTTCCCTATAAGATCATTTCATTTTAGCTATAATAACTTGCAAAATCGGCGCTTACTTTTTTTAGTTACCTAACTCATGTAAGCTAGCGAATGCGGTTCATTTATCGTTGTATCTTGGTGCTGTTATATTACTCCCTAATAGGGACAAATATGACAAATAAGGGAATGTGGATTATCAAAGTTCCACATCGGGTTCTATAACTCTAAGTTTTGTTGTTTTCAACAGCGTTGTTCGTTATAGAGCGTACGAATTGCTGCTTATTGTAGATTCACTAACAAAAAAATCATCAATTCCCCCTTTCGGAAACATCACTGATCCCAGTGCTTTCAGTCAATGAATTGGCTCTTTCTGCTACGCATGTGGCTGGGCTTGTGTTGACAGGTTGCTAATCCTCATTTTGGATCTGTATTGTCAACAGCCCAGGCTGCAAGAACATGTACTGCGAGCTTATTATTCAGGCAATTTCTTTCTGAGTTAACAGATGGAGACTTCATAGGAATCGCTTTTAGTGCTGGTGTCAGCCTTTGCAAGAGTGCATGCATGCGCGGGCCAAACATGCTGGGCGACGCTTTTCGCTAAATCTGCTAGATGCAAGAACCAAAATAGCCATCAAAATAGCTATTCTTTACAGGTCTCGTTGGCCACAATAGTTGGTGACCTGCAAGCAATCTATGCGAGAAGTATTGCCAGAAAGAATATAGATAGCATAAGTGAGAGGGGAGGGGGGCTCTGCATGCTACACGTTCACCTTGTAGTTGAACCAAGTAACAAATATTACTGGACAGTGCGAAGGACATACATTACATGTAGAGCAGTAGCATTGGTCAACACGCTTCGCTTGCGCGAGAGAAGATGGTGCACGCAATACCATGCCCCAGAATGTGTTCCTTTCAGTGTTTCGTGCAGCAGGTAATTGTAAAGAAATAAATGTGGTGCGCTAAAAATAAAAATCGCAAAATGCCTATTAAAGGCATAGGCACGTTGTCCTGGCTTATTAGAACTTAAAATGAAATAGATTTGGCTATTAACATGTCGCCGTTGACCCCAGTCCACAAGTAACAAAGGAGGTAACAATGTATTACACCCCTCAGAAGATAGGTCATTTTTATTGGCAGAAAGGTGGAGAGGTCGGCCAGAGTGAAATGCATGTATACTTTTACTCCTCGCTGGGGAAGGCGGTTTGGGGAAATGACAGGGATATTTGAAGACAACAGGAGCGTGGTGGTATTGGGAACACGATGATGAGGAATTGAGAATTAAAATGGCGGCCTGCCACATTTTGTGGCAAATAGCTGCAGAACTGTTGATGTTACGACCTTAAACACTTGTTCCATTGTGCGTGTTTCCGTCTATAAAGGAGGCTTAAGTGCTCTCGCATACTGCTTGTCGCCAAACTATAAGTCTTGCCTGCAATATATATATATATATACAAGACAATCTCCTTTTGATGAAGGAGAAATTTTGGGGAAATGGTGTAGGTCACCCTCAGCCAGAAAGCCTTGAGCGCATTGCTGCACTTCCTTGTGGCATGCTCACAGATCAACAAATATTCAGGGTTCTCTTGCGCTAAATTCCGTTTGTATGCAGCATTTTGCTCTCGTTTGATTCCCTTAACTTTATTCCTAATCTTTACTCCCTAAGCCAAGCGCGAGGAGAAAAAGAAGTATGTATGATATTCCCGTGGTCTTACCTGAAGGCCCTTTTTTCTACAATTTTTTCGAGTTCCTTCCTATCAAGAGGGCCATTTCGTCCGTCAAAGGAGAGAGTGGTTCTACGCGGCCGCCGCACTTCCGCGTGGAAAACTAATATATTGGAGGACTCTCGATCATGAGTACGCATTCTGGGCATTCACTCGTTGACATACTTGCGGTGCATCAAATTGGCCTTTTACTCTGCATTATGGCCCGCATTTGTTAAGGACGGATATGTGAATGCAGTGCATAGGAACAGCGTGGCCTGCGAGAGTTGCGGTCGGAATCATCATCTGTGTAGCAGCACGCTACCTAAATTTCCGGATGTTAATGGTCCTCATAAGACTACATCTAAGGACTGCTACATAAGACAAGACAAATTGCATACTTTGCGACGAATAGCCACCGATTATTTTACAAACAGGGCCTGTCTGGTTATGCACTACTGCATTCTCGGAAAAAAATAAAACCAAGGTTTCAATGGGCAGCTGTGTGAATTGGGCACGCCCGGCATGGACATAGTGAACACGCTTCCGAAGAATACATCATTGCCGTGAACCATCAGTGTCAAGTGTTTTATATTGTCGGCGCCTATTTACCACCGAAAGAGCACCTTGCCTTTGAATAACTTAGTTTTTCCATCGAAACATGCCTTGGCTAGCTCATACTCCTGGACGAACCCGATGCCCAGCACCAACTTGGTGGTACCTCAGCAATGAATAGACTAGAACGGAGGACTTTCGTCTTTCCACCATCAACGAAGGTTCTAACATTTTTATCAGAGGCACTTCCTACCAAAGCTAGTTGATTAATGTGTTAGTATTAGGTTCCTTGCTCCCAAATTTGGGCGGATGTGCTGATATAGAAATGCACAAAAGGACCCCATCCCGACTTTTATGCAACTAAAATGCTTACTCCCTTTTTCGCTACTTCACTTTCCCTCAACAGATCGTGTCAACTTCAAAAAAATTCTGGCAAGCACTGTTGAGACATTCTACAATCCATCAAAGGTGGAAATACCTGTTACCGCAACTGTTCAGGATACAAGGAAATCTGCCTGAACATGGACTATTATGATCCCTGTTGATAGCCATTATAAAAATATTCATGCAATTTATCGCCAGACTGGAAGAAAATTAAAAACAATCGTCGTGAGACCTACACACGAGCCGCGGTGTTTGGCACCATAATTTCTGCTACCTAGACACGTTAAGTAAATTGTCACGCAGGTAATGCTGCGCTGTTCTGGACTCGCGCTAGCCTCTGGCCAGAATATCCTAGTGTTGTACGCAGGTCACGTTTTCCATAAGAAAAAACGTGCTTGTAGCAACGTGGCCCGCTTACAATGCAGGAATGACGATAAGGTCACTTAACATGATTGTCGCCTCATCGTTTACATCACTGCTCTCACGCCACCGTCACACTGCGCCAGCAATAGAGGACTCCGTGGGCATGAACTTCATGCTTCATGTACACGAAGATATCGATACATTCAATGCCTAATGGGCTTTGAATTGTGCACGAAAACTTGAAGTGCAGTATTTCGTGGCTCATCTAAAACAGTGAAAGTGTCGCCGAAATTAATCTTAGAGGTCATTTGGCTTGAGAAGATGGAGACAATCGACTGAAAGGGATGACAGGGCCTTATAGAAAAGTGTGCTCTCCATGGGGATGTCAAATTTTGAAGAGGCAGAGCCTATGTATAAGCTTCAACGATGTGATGGCTTTCATAAAACAGGAGATGAAACACCTCCGCCTATCAGGCACATTATATTGAATATAAAAATTCGCCCACAATAAAACTGTACAAGAGGCAACCCTGGATGCTTTAGATGTGGTAGGTATTCAGGACTCATGTGGGCTTAGATCATTAGCTATCTTAATGATGGCACGTGTTTCGTGAAACTGGCTGATATGGAAATCACTTGTCGCCAAATGGCCCGGGGCGCTCCTTGTTGTTGGCATACTCCGCTCCACGCTCTTCAATACAAACGTGATTGAGCTTCCAGAACCGTTAGTGGACACTACCAAAATTCCTTTCTATGCATATTGCAGTTAAGTTGGTGCTTCTGCAGTCTCGCACCGTAAGGGTGCGCGATAGTACAAGGAGCTATTTCTGCTAACTCTAAGTACCTACTTTTTTGCGCTTTGTAAGTAGCTATTGCGAGATGTGGTGCACTTACTCTCATTCACAACGCAGTGAGCAGGAGTCAGGTTACCATAGACGGTGCGGTAACACTGTATTGCTTAGTGGTAGTGGTGGTGGTCACGCAATATTGCTTGGTGTGATGATAAAACACGACCTTACTCGGTCTAAATACCTGACGATGCTTAAGAAAAACGTGCCCACTTCTAACACGTGCTCCAGGAATGATGTGCGACGCGTCTGGATGATCCTTACAACGAATGTGCCAGGCCCTATTTGCAAGTTGCTTGCGCTATACCGTGCATTTACTTTACTTGCTGCCTACATACGTCCCTGAACTTAAAAAAAACACGAAACATGTACACTGTGCAGAATTCTGGTTTCTTCACCGTCAAGGAATATAACTAGATATTGGGCACAGCCGTCCAAATTTGACATTATAAACTTTTCAGCGCATTTTGTGTCTGAGATAATAATATTAACTATTTTGCGCATGAAATAATAATAAATTATGCTTTTTCTGGCGAGCCTCTGGTACGCATGCTTTTAGTCAATGGTGTACTTTAAAAAATCTGCAAGCACAAGCCTTGCGTAACTACCTGGGCATGATACGCGCCACCTCAGTTAAATTCAGCAAAATTGCGGAAGCCAGCATCTCTCTTGTCATGTGAATCTCTCCATGTTTACTTTTTCTCGATAAGCAGTCGTGAATGTCGTGTTTTTGACGGCTTTCTTTAATATGCGCCGATTCTAGGGCTGTATATCACAACGAATAGGTGATACCTATAATATTTTCTCCTGATGCACTTTTAATCACGCCAGGGTGCCTCTCCTGACTACTGATTGGTCATGGAATCCCTGGCTCCAGTGTGAAATCAGGAATATCATATATTCTGAAGTATATCGCGTTATCCCTTTCTTTTAGGTGCATGTCTCTATAGTACATATTTACTTTGATGAATTTACCTCCACAAATGGCTCCGTGGTTACTGTTCCATCCTTGTTCATTCCTTGAAACTTCAAGCACGATCACAAGACAACATTGACGACTGCGTAGATTCCTATCACTTGTGAAGCAGTGCGTAACATGTCGCAGGAACTGCTACAAAAAGTGACTCGCTTTCGTGACGCTAAACAAGCACATGACACTATTGGCACTGGATTTCGACTAGGACCTTACAGTTTCTCGTGAAATCAGCACACTGTACCCGCACCAACATTGCGAAATAGACCCATATGTGCCAATAAATTTGTTGCAAATAATTTTGAAGACGCAGACGCGAAGTTTGCTCTCGGTACTTCAATCTATATTTCAGTCTGATTCAAAATGACCGACGCCAACGCTATGCGCACGAGGCTTAGGCAAATTACTTGTCTCATCAAAACAGCCGTTATCACCGCCCTTCATTTTCTTCATCCCAAATTTCTATTCAAGTTACCACCCACACTGAAAAAGTCATGCACTACTTCCACTCATATTGAGATTTAACGCGGTCTATTCACAATATTAAAGCCGTCAAATTAGGTGTGCGGCAAGCTCGAACTTTGAGAACGACATCGTACGAGAGACAACAGATCATGGGCTTTTTGTATTGGGGCTACACTTACGAGAAAGTCATTCAATGGAGGGATCTTTCGAAGTAGCGGCGACCGGCAATTTTCCCAACGCCTTCTTGTAAGTGCATGGCTACGACAGTTCTTGTGATATGCCTTAGAATTTGTCCACATTTATATGACACAACAAGCTGAATGTACGACTGTAAAAGTGTTTCCGGTACATTCACTGAAATGTTTTATTGGTGCCAGTGAAGTTCTCTTACTGTCTTTCCTTTCTTTTCCACCACCCGTCTACGCCGACACTTAATTCCTATATTCCTATAACCTAGTTCAGGCAAGTGTTTTAGATTTTCTGTTGTACTAGTTATCTCCATCTTCTACTTGATTACAGTGTAGCCAACAGGTTACCGCACTGGACAAAATCGACTTTCGCTATCCTTTTTCTTTCCGTTTCGTACTTACAATAAGTTTTCGACACTCGACCTTATTCTTGACATCGGGCTAGTTGCAGTGAATTACTCACAACAAAGAAAAATCCAGCTAAGACTAAAAAAAACCCCAGGAATGAATGACACGAGCCTGCCCTGGTGGCGTGGTATTCTTTCTTTCTATTTTGTGTTAGCGCCGGGTTTTTCTTCTTATCGTGTACTTGGCTACCTTCTACTTTGTGATCCTTTACATTTATGGCGCGCCACCAGATATATCCTTAAGATTGCGCTACCTTTTATTTATTTTGTACTCTTGGTACTCATATCAGCATTATTACTGCACATTCCTCATCACAGCAAACGGAAGAGAGTCTGAATGGAAAGCTGACATCACGAATCGCGGCGAAGGAAGCGCTAGCGTAGTGTGTACTTGTGCAGTAAATTTGTAGTTGTGTCGACCCTGTTACATGCCTCAGCGAATCTTAGGGTAGACAGGTGGGAAGGTAAAAACGAGAGTGCGAATTCGAGAGAAGGAGACCAAGTATTGGCGAAATGGCGACGGGTCATCATTGTGATAGCCTTCTTTACTCATAATATGGCGGTCCAGATAAAAGGTGGCCGACTGGCAAAAATGCTCAAAGTGCGCGATATTACCGTACGAAGATTCCCATATTTAGGAAGGAGATTTCTGTTACGAGAGCCGCCTTGAAGCTCAGAGTGACATGGAAATTCTTTGCGCAGGAAAATAGTTCTTGCAAGAAAAGAAAGAAAGAAAAGGAATATCACTTTTACGCACCCGACGTACTAAAGCACTAAAGAAAGCGATGATTCTTCTGCGCAGATTTCTCGGTGCATGAAGAGGACGTGCCCTTGCTTTGTGCATGGCTGTCGAGGAGCCAAAAAGTGCACAGTGTCCAGGTGTTCTTCGATCCCATCACAAAGGGATTGTTCCTCAAGATACTTGCAGGATGTATGCAGTACAACCACACGCTCACATCCATTTCCATTGGCTGCCAACCCTTGGAGAGCGCTCACGAGTTGCTCGTCAAGAATATAGTAAGTGAGAGATTCATGATGTGGATGCTTCCGTCCCATGTGGGCGCAATTCAGTTTCAGTGAAATTCAGGCAAGATTTCTCTTTAGAAAGTGTCATCATACGCATGCCTGCCTCACAAATAATAAATTATTTATTGATAGTACACGTTGGACCTTTCAACGCGGTAGAGACGGAAGTAGATTACAGAGGATATCACCAATTTTGCGCGAAAAGAACGAACGAAACAATTAACAGACCATTCAAGTTGACATAGAGAACAGCCTGATAGGAATGCAGTGAGTAGAAAGAATTCAAATAATTGCAGAATAATTGCATACCCCAGTGTATAAAGGCGCAGCTAGTAAGTAATAATGGCTAGGCCATCACGAAAGCAGGAAAAAAAAAACACTGATGGAAAGAATGCCTCAGGAATGTGGTTCCATTCTAGTGTCGTTGGCGGAACGAATGACTGATAACACGTATTCTGCTGAAAGAAGTGGCGCGAACATTATAAGGGTGATTGATCCGAGGAAATTCGTAGTGGTAAGTCTAAATAATCACAGCAAATCAGTTCTGTAGAAGTACGGAACGTGGAGGAAAGTGTCTGAAAGGGATAAATTGGCACCCACCCGAATTATTTTCCGAAGCTACAATGGAAACTCGCATTTTTCAGAAAGAAATCTCGCAGTTAAAAAAAAAATGGTCCCGCGAAGTAACTCCAACCAGGGACCAACGCATTTTCAGGCAGGTCGAGCGACCATCAAACCTAACAATGAGGCTAGCCGTTCACACAGCGAGGTCGAATGAGTGGACGGCTTGGCGTACTGCGACACTGCATATGGCAAATCAGTTCTCCGGAAGCTCAATAAGGGGGGGGGGGAGTACACACAAGAGATAAATTGGTAGCCACCCGAATTGTAGCACGAAGCTACCGATGGAACCTATGCGGGTTTCTGAGGAAGGTTCGTAGTAGAAGAAAAATTGATCCTGGTTCGCGACGAACCAGGGGCAAATGCAGTTGCAGGCCGGTGGATCTACCATCTGACCTAACAATGAGGCTAGCGGTTCGCAGAACGAGGGGGAATTACTCGACAGCTAGGTGCAGAGGGAAGCTGAATACGTCAAATCAGGTTTACGGAAGCCCGATAAGGGGGGGGGGGGGGGGGGGAGTACACGACAGAGAAAAATTGGTAGCCACCCAAATTTTAGCAAGAGGCTACCGATGAAGCTGATGCGGGTTTCTAAGAAATGTTCGCAGTTGAAGAAAAATTGGTACTGCTGCGCGACTCGAACGAGGGACCAATGCCCTTCCAGGCCGCTCGATCTAGCATCTGACCTAACAATCCGGCTAGCCTTTCGCAGAACGAGGGCGAATTAGTTGACAGCTCGGTTCATTGGGACCCTGAATTTGGCAAATCAGTTCTCCAGAAGCCCGATAGGGTGGGGAAAGTACACGAAACGATAAAATTGGCATCCACCCGAATTGTAGCTCGAAGCTACAAAGGAAACACACACACATTTTTCAGAATTTTATCTTGGACATCAAGAAAAATTGGTCTTGATTCGGGACTCGAACCAGGGGTGAACGTATTTCCAGGCTGGTCGAACTACAATCTGTATTAACAATGAGGCTAGCCGTTCACAGAACGAGGGCGAATTAGTCGACAACTAGGTGCGCTGGGACATTGAATGTGGTAAATCAGTCTTCCGGGAGACCGACAAGGTGGGGAAAAGTAAACGAAAGAGAAAAATTGGTACGAACCCGAATTGTAGCACGAATACCGAGGAATCCTGTGCGGGTTTTCGAGAAAGGCTCGCAGTTGAAGAAACATTCGTCCTCGTCCGGGACTCGGAGCATAAGGCTGACGCCTTTCCATGCCGGTCGATCTAATATCTGACCTAATGGTGGGGGAGAATAATTCGACAGCTACGTGCACTGGGACAATGAATATGGCACATGATTTCTCCGGAAGCCCGAGAAGGGGGGGGGAGTATACGAAAAAGAAAAATTGGTACTAACTCGAATGCTATCGCGAAGCTCCAGCGGACACCCATTCGCATCTTTTTCAGAATGATATCTCGCAGGTAAATAAAAGTTAGTCCTAGTCCGGGATTCCAAGCAGGGACCAATTACTTTTCCAGGCAAGTCGTGTTACCATCTGTCATAACAATGAGGCTAGCCGTTTACAGTACGAGGGCAAATTACTCGACAACTCGGTGCACTGGAAAAGTGAATATGGCAAATTTGTTTTCCTGTGCGAGGGGAATATACATGAAAGGGACAAATTGGCATCCACCCGAATTTTGCGCGAGCGTACAGAGGAAGCCTATGCGCATTTCTCAGAAACGTTCTTAGTTGAAGAAAAATTGGCCCGGGATTGGGAATCGAGCTTGTGGCTGACACCTTTTCATGCCGGTCGACATATCATGTGATCAAGCCATGAGACCCATTGAGTCGACAACTCGGTGCACTGGAATAGTGAATATGGCAAATCAGTTTTCCAGAAGGCCGATTATGTGCAAGGGGAATTTACATGAATGGGAGAAATTCGCGACCACCCGACTTTAGCACGATGGTACAGAGGAAGCATATGCGCGTTTCTCAGAACGGTTCGTAGTTGGAGAAAAATTCGTCCTGCTCCGGGAGTAGGGCTTGGTACTGACGCCTTTCCATGCCGGTCGCTGTACCACCTGGGCTAACGATGAGGCTAGCCGATCTTTTGTAAATTTCCTTTCCAGCGTCGTGCTGCAATTCGGATGAACGTCCATTTTAAGTGAAGCTGTCTATGACTAGCATCTCGAAAAAAATGTGCCCGATATGTTTATAAAATGAAATCATGGCATCGAGCGATCCCAGTGGTTGTGCAGTAAGCATACGAGCTCAATGGAACATATGCCTATGAGAGTGGGGACCTGTAACGCGCCCTTGAACTATCCATGCCACACGTGGCACCGAAAGAGTTCCTAGGCACAAGAATAAGAGAGTGTTTGTAAAAAATTTTAGTAGAACATTTTTATAAAGAAGTGTTAAAAAGTCTCGGTTCCAGCCTCTCAAACGCTCTACCTCCCTAGCCCTCTAGCTGCATTTTATAGTTTCTTTATTTCATTCATTAAGCACAAGTAATTTACCTTATGTTGTCCTTGGTGTCAGTGTCAGTGTACGTCGTCCTTGGTCTCAGTTGAAGTTAGTTTAAATGATATGGCACTTGAAATACCCATTTCCCCTAGTGAGATAATATATATATATATATATATATATATATATATATATATATATATATATTATCTCACTATAGGCAATGAGTGTTTCAAGTGCAACATCATTTAAACTAAATTCATTCCCAGCGATAGCGTATCTATGTAAACAGATAGGACAAGCACAGTTCAGAAGTCCGTGCCAAGGTATGTGAAATGTTACGAATGTGAACTCATAACTTCGAGATGTCTGTATTTCAACAATACGCCTCGGAATGCTATAGCGCTCTAAACCTAGCGCTATAGCTGTTATCAAGATAGATATCGCACGTCCCCTTCAAAAAAATTAAATATAACTACCTTCTGCGAATAATCAAATATTTCAGCTATTTCAGCTAATATTTCAGCTAATCCGCTATTTCAGAGTTGTCTGAAGCTTGATCAGCGTACTATGCGGTGCGACTTCTTAACAAATTAGGCTTGAGATTTTTGCCTCAACCTTTCATAACAGCTTTCATGGAGATGTAGCATGCCGAATACCTAGGAGTATTGACATTATTACACTTATCAAATGAAAAACACGTTGTTCGGAATCTTGTAGCAGCTCTTTTATGAGCATATAAATATACGAATTAAAGAACACCCCATCAGCGGGGCCGTTACGGTAGTTACAGAGTAAATGCTCTTGTTCACTGGAATGAGACGAATGGCTGACAATATCACAGGAAACGTGCAGCTCGTTGGTCAGATATTCCGACACAAGTAAAGCAACACCAACTTAGTATTTTGCTGCTTTATTAGCTCAAGCTAAGAATGAGTGTGCCAGAATGAAGCTTCTTTTGCAAAATCTACAATCCGAAATGATGTTTCCGCAGTAAGCAGTTCTCATTTCTTCAGTTAGCAGCAACCGAATGAATTCGTCTTATATGGCATACAGCGATAATTGCTAACGATGATACCTGCACAGTTGCACCAAGATCCTGGAATGAAACGTAGTGTAAAAAAATAAAGAACAATAGGGCGTCCTGTTATTTACATTGTCGTGTGTTCTCTCTTACTATTTTTCTTCTTTCTTTTTCGTGCTTCACACTTCAAAGGCTACATGGGCATTAGTGTCGTTCCTTAGTTCATGTTGATATCGGTCTATTTTTTTTTCGTTTGCCATGGTGTTCATATTATGCTGTATAGAATTGTGCATCATTATTTATGAATATAATAGGTGTTATGTACTATATAATATCACATATTGCACTAGTTGGTCATTTCATTCTTTGTTACTATTTTTCATTTCCCAGTATGCGATATGCTGAAAAAGCTCCTTCGGGGTGAATAAATGAAAAAAATAAAATAACGAAAGGGATGGAACTCACTGGAACACTAAGTGCAATGACTTCTGAATGTGCAGACTAGGCGAAACTTCGGACTCGTGCAGTGCGCTGCCAGCTACGTCCTTGGATGTTCGGCGCCACGCGCAGAAGCCGCCTTCAAATTAGTGGCGTGGCACCCGCAGCTTCTACCGGCCGTGCAGAAGATGGGACTCATGGACGAAAGGGTAGCCAAAGAAAGAATACGGAAAGCTGGGCAGTCGAGTGCGCTCTAACGTTGGTATGGGCTGAATGGTACTTTTCCTTTCTTTAACAATATCCATGTTTTTCTTGTCCTCGAGAATGCTTTTGGATGTGAAAAAAATCTCCCTCTCGGTTGAACTCGAACGGCGACAGTTATTAATGCAGATGAAGCTGTACCTCCAATGTTCTCAAGTCTGTGTTGATGAAGCCCATATTATATTTGCATCAAAGTTTCTGCCCTGTCTCATGCATCAGAGTTTTCTCGCACTATGTTACTATGTTCGTATCCACTGTGGCAAACTGGACTCGCTATGGACGATTTTAATTTTCTTACTGCGCCCGATCACGCTCTGTTTATAGACTATGCACGTTTCCCTGCTCCTGTGGTGCATACGCTAGGCGAGCACGAGTTTAGAGCACTGGTGCCTTTGTTTATTTGTAGAATAAACTGCAGGAATACAAATTCAAGCGTGCATACATCGGCACATGTCGTTGTGTGAATGCTTTGTCATTTCTGACGTCACCCCTGCCGGACTGGCTAAGTTGCTTTATACATCTGCTTGTGAGCGTGGGTTTGACCCTCGGCCTGAGCGGTTACGTTTTGTTGAGCACGAGATCACGTCTGCCAATGACTAAAGCGCGCTGCTGGTCTAGTTGGTGCAGGATCGCAACTTAAGTACGCACTTCAAACAATTTCTTTTTCTTATTGCGACAGCAAATATTTTGACACTCCAAGCGCATTTCCGCCTTTGCCGTCGTTGGTAGCCATCTGCGACGTCTACAGACTGCGCCGCCCGCTGTTTTTTCGCTTAGTTCGCGCAGATCCAACCTGCAACGCGAAGGTCAATTCGCTCGCTGCTGCTGCCGTGTTTCCTCATGGCAGCATGCTCGCAGCGAGTTTCCACGGTCATGGAGTGAGATGTGTATATATTTCCAACGGCGCTCGTGACACCATGGTTGCTAATTTAGCTAGTGTGCCTATGTGTACAACTTTAAACGGCCGATAAAACTACCATCCATACTTAGTATAGCTGTCCACAAGTTTGCTATCGCAATCGATGCTTTGCCTTTCGAGTGAAACTGGGAGTATCCTTATTTCTTAAAGCGTCCAACAGCTGCCCTACGCCTTAGTATTGTTGCACTTGTTAGAGAACAAACAAAATAAAAGCGAAATATAAAACAGAAAGCATGCGCTAGAAATATAACAGATAACGTTGCACCTGTCATGTTCGTCGTGTCCATGTTATATTTTCGTACCATTCCTAAACATAGATTTCATTCCTAACACGAAGCGGCCAAAAAAAGCCTTATCCTTCACTACAGGCTTCTCTTTTGGTTTTAGTGTAGCTTTGGAACCTTAAATTCCCTACATAATCAATCAATATTTAAATAAAGGATTTGGAGGACACTTAAGCTTCGCCTTTAACAGGAGAACGTGGCAACATTAAAAAATCACTGAGTGATTCTTGCACTTCACGGCAACTGCACTTTATGTAAGCGTCATTTTTACCGTGAAATGCTGGCGGCGAACGCTATGCGTGAAGGCGAGCTATGGGCAGTCCGCAATGCGGCGGAGTCGAGCGCCATCTGAAGATGTTGCAAGGAAGCGGGCGCGCCGCTATATGGCCTTCGATATTTGAGTGCTCAAATCTGGGAAGACATGGTCGCTCTCTGAATGGTAGAAACGGTGTTAAGGGGGCTTGTGGATTTGTTTGCGGCTTTTGGGTAAAAGAATTGTTTTCTCGCCTAGCCGAACTACAATCCGACGCTCTGATGTCTGTAAGTTGTGTGTAAGTCGTACTTAACGATTTTTCTACGTATTTTACCCTGCGAAATTCAGTTAGTTCGGTATTTCTTTGCTCCACATGGAGGCCCTGCGTGATTAGGCATGCGTGGTTCGAAATTATTTTCGTCGGTGCGACGCACAACGATGGACGTCGGGGGCGGGACACCGAAGCCGGGTCTTCTGTGACACAAGGTCCCAATTGCTGTCGCGTTAAGAAACAGAAAGGAGGAGGGTTTGCCAAACTCTCCTGCTCAGAACTTGTTTAGTGTAACCGCACAATATTATCACAGCGAACACAGCCGTCTTCGTGAGAACGAGTTGTGTTGTTCGTTTATCCTCAACACATGCTCCTTTGCGGTATTAATTGCGTCGTGTTTGTCCGTTGTACCGTTTCCCGCTTCGGTTTCTGAAATGCGTGTGCTGAGGCCATCAGTCTCAGACGTTCCATTGCGAATAAATATTCCAAACAAATAATTCAAGCACCCATACTTATCCTTGCGTGAATGAGTACGAAAGCATTGCGATCTCTGCGCGAAGCTTAGACGTTATGCAATAACGCAAGGTGTTGCGTTCAACTCCCACCAATGTCGCGGGTTCGAGTGACCGACTTAACTTCGCCTCAATGAACACTAAAAGTCGAATGCCTCAATTTCCTCTTATTTTACTGGGCTTTAATTACATTTGCCTTAATTAAGAGCGAAGATCGTGAGTTCGACTCCCACCCAACGTCGAGGGTTCGTAGCCTTTTTTGTGCCATCGTGTCATGAAGGAAAGCAAAAGTAAGGAGAGGCCCTGACGTCACTTTTTGTGAAACTGAGTGGCGCAGGAAGATGTCGCTGAGCCATCGTCATCTCGTATCAGATTCTGCTCTCGTGTTGACGTTTCTCACCTTCGGTGTGCACCCACGCCGGGCTGAGCGGATGTGTGTGCGCCGTAGTCATCCTACCAACGGATCCAATCGTGGTGTATACAATGGCGATACAGTTGCCAAAGTCATTTTGTCCGAGTATTGCGCTCTACCGTTGAAAGGAGTTCGAGCGCGAAACCAGAAGCTAGCTATGCCCGAGTACCCGACGTGCTGTATTATTAACAAAGAGGCATCCTCTGCGTGTGCATGCTTTCGTTCAAGAATGTAGCTATCCGCATAATCAAAACCGAAAAGTAAAACGAGAGTGATCTTCAGTACATGCATGCATACACAGGGCAGATCACGCACCTTTATTCGAAGCTGGGATACGAAATGAACTTTTATGACCCCAAGATATAGTCTTATTTAGGACAAGAGACTAGTATCAAGCGATGAAATTGTATAAAACATTTCATATTCACCAGCGCCTATCCTCTTCGCTAGCCTCAATGCAATGCTGAATATTCCGGTTCTCGTCCGATCCTTCTGATCCTTCTTGCGCACTGGAACCAGTTCGGCACAAACGGAACTAGCGCAGTTTCCAGTGGGAGCCAGCGAGCTGAAGCGAGAACCACCGCGTGCACAGCACAAACCAGTGTGCCCCAGCATCATGGCAGTGAAACAAGCGTCTTGTCCAGTGTGACCCAGCTTTTTCCAGCGTTCTTAATGGTGTTCCAGTGAGTCTCAGCTATCGCCAGTGTCGCCAGTGCGATCCAGTGACAAAAAATGCGCTGGTTTCACACTGAAAGGTACTGGGAGACGCTGGATTATGCAGTACGGATGTGAGACGTTTCCTACAATTATCTGGGACCTATGTGTAGAACTTCTTTGCGGCATTTAGGATCTCCCATTCGTATTTGTGCCTAATAACAGACATAGTCCTCTCCAAATAGATCTCTGCGTTATCTTTTTTATTCCTTGCAGGCCACGTGGTCCTTCACCTGTTTTTCACCAGGAGCTTGGCACAACTTCGAGGGAGAATACAGGCGCTTGCCACCTTCCTGTGTAGCATTCCGCAATAAATACAAACGTTTCTATTCCGCTGTACGCACTGTTTTTTTTCTGCTGTAAAAGTAACTGACACTTGTATTGCCGCGCAGAGTTGCTTAGTGTTATTGGTGGCAAGAAAACCGAAAAGCGCGCAGTAATTCCCTTTCTTTCAGTTAGTTTTAAGGCGAAAGAATTGATTTTACCCCATTTGTTAAACAATGCTTCCGCTAAAAGAAGTATTTTACATGCACACGCACGCGCGCACACACGCATATATATGTTGCAACGAAGAAGAGTAGCCAGCCTGCGCAACAGCACCATCGCTACCGGTATGTGCTCGTGGTTGCTGTCCCGTTGCTAATAAATCTCCTAGCAAGTGGTGCAGGTACTGGGTATCGATACCAGTACCTCTCGCCAGTACCTTCCGATCCCAGTACATTCCGACTCCTCAACCACGAGTCGGACCTTACCCCCACCAGCGGCACACCTTCGATGACCGCCCAATATGTTTTGCTTGTGGTGGTGTTGGTCACATTGCGCGCCATTGCTGTAGTTGCACGCTTCCTCTTCGGAATATCCGGCGAGCGCCACCTTTCCCAGCTCCGTTTTCCTCTTCACCTTCCAGTCTTCCTACCTCTTCCTTTTCCCCTGACCGCCCAACCGCCTCTACTCGTCGATCACCATCTCCCCGTCATCGCTCGATTTCTCCGATGTGGCGCCATCCCGTGTCCACCAAGCAGGAAAACTGATGGCCGCAGTTAGTTCACGAGGCACGAACTGCGCCTACGCCGCAATGCCCAAGTCCTCGTCCCTCTCCAGCCAATGTAATTGAATTGTCTGTCGCCGGAATCGCCGTCCTGGCACATGTAGATACAGCAGCCGACGTATCCGTAATTCCCGCCGCACTCTGTCGCAAACTACGAAAGGTTCTGACGCCTCTCTTCGACTTCTTTTTTCGAACCGCGAACGCTCAAAATATAACGCCTCTCGCTGCCTGTACTGCTCGTGTCTTCATTCAAGGTCAACTGCATACCATCGAACTCGTCGTGCTGCCCTCGTGCTCACATGACATTATATTAGGCTGGGATTCCTTGCAAATAATAACGCCGTTATTGACTGTTGTCAAGCCCAACTCGAAATTTCTGCACTTCCCGACCTTGAGACTATCGAAAACGTCCCTTCTTGTGCTGAACTGTTTGTGTCCGAAGACAATGCCGTCCTTCCATGCTCTTCCTTGCTTGTGCCTGTGTCGTGCACCGCTATTTCTGATGGCACAGTTTCCTTTACGCCCTCTGAGGTGTTCATTCGCCACCGATGTTCTCCGCTACCCTTTGCTTACCTTACTCTTCCCAGTGGCGTTGCGAAAATGGTCGTCGACAATCCCATGGCCTACTCTTTACCTTTATTTCATGGTGAATGCCTAGGCCTCGTTCAACCAGTCGATACCTTTTGTATTTTGGCGCTCCTGCCGTTTCTACTTCTGCGGAACTTGGCGCAATTACTTGTGACGCTGCGGTTGATCAGTGACTCCTCGACGCTTTCCACTGCTCCATCGACGATGGAACGTCATCTTCAGAACGAAGCCAGCTTATCGCTCTCCTGCAGAAGTTCAGCGCTTCTTTCGACAGGCATGCTTCCGGTTTGGGCCGCACATCGACCGCTTTTCAACAGATAGATACTGGCCGTCATGCACCTTTACGGCAGCGCCCTTACCGAGTATCCGCCTCTGAGCGCCATGTCATTGACCACCAGGTTGCTGACGTGCTGAAGCGTGGCGTTGTGCAGCCTTCCAACAGTCCCTGGGCATCATCGGTCGTTCTCGTTAAGAAAAATGATGGCTCTATTTGATTCTCTGTCTGTTATGGTTGTCTGTACAAGATAACAAAGAAGGACGTTTACCCGTTACCGCGCATGGACGACGCCATCGACTGTTTGGAGGGAGCGGGGTTCTTTCCTTAGCTGGATTTGCGTTCCGGATGCTGGCAAGTCTTTTTGCACCATCTGATTGACATAAAACAGCAATTGTAACACCTGACGGATTATATCAATCACTGGTAACGCTTTTCGGCCTGTGTAACGCTCCAGCCAATTTTGAGAGAATCATGGATAATGTTTTACGTGGCCTCAAATGGAACACATGTCTATGCTACCTGGATGACGTAGTTGTCTTTCCCACTGATTTCCTAAAACATCTGAGCCATCTTGAGCGCGTTCTGAAATGGCTTACTGATGCGGGACTTCTACTCAACTTAAGGAAAAGTCGTTTCAGCGCCCGAAAGCCCACTATTCTTGGCCATGTATCGCGAGACAGTGTACTTCCAAATCCAGCCAAGCTCTGCGCTGTCACCGGCTTTCGACTACCAAAGAAGTTAAATTAGCTTCAAAGTTTCCGTGGTTTATGCTCCCCTATTTACTACCTTTCATTCGAAATTTCGCTTCCATAAGTGCACCCCTGACAGCCCTTCTGAGTGGCGACAAAGAACTTTCTGCTTGGTCACCCGCCTGTGATGACTCCTCCACAAAATTACGCCACCTGCTAACCTCGCCACCTATCGTCCGCGACTTCGATCCTGCAGCTCCCACAGAGGTCCACACTGATGCCCGCAGCGTCGGACTCAGCGTCGTACTCGCGCAACGAAAAGCGGGGTTCGATGATGATGATGAAGCGGGTTCGTTGCTTATGCGAGCCGAACTCTAACAAAGGCCAAGGCTAATTACTCTGTAACAGAGAAAGAGTGCTTAGCCGTTATTTGAGGCTCACAGAACATTCCGTCCTTATTTGTATGGGCACCCTTTCGATGTCGTCACTAACCATCACACCCTTTGTTGGCTGTCTACCCTTAAGGGCCCCTCTGGCCGACTTGCTCGCTGGGCCCTTAAGCTACAGGAGTATGACATCCGCGTGCTCTACCGTTCCGGCCGCAAACACACGCACGCTGACGCCCTTTCTCGCTCACCGGTAGCAGCTGATTGCGCTTGCCTATCCGGCCTTGAACCCATACTTACATCTCATGAACTGCACAATATGCCGTCGGACCAGGGCAAGGATCCCTGGATCAGTTCTCTGATCAGGATCCTTTCTGATCCATCCACCTCTTCACCATCTAGCATTCTTCGCCGCCAGGCTACCCACTACGCCGCCATCCCCGTTACCTTATCTGAGACGCTTTCGACGCAGACCCTCAGTGTGCGCATGCCGGCCTCTTCAAGACCTGTGCTCGACTACGCAACTGATTTTATTGGTGCGGCATGTATAACTACGTCCGAAAGTACATTCCCTCCTGTGCCCAGAGCCAACACCGAAAATTGCCTCCCGGACAAGTCTACCCGTCACAATCCCTTCCCGGCCCTAGCAGGCCCTATGATCGTGTTGGTATAGACATATACGGACCGCTACCCTCCATTCCAGCAGGCAACCGCTGGATTATTGTAATATGCAGTAGGTCACTTGACCTGCTATGCTGAAACAGCCACTCTACCGACTGCCACCGCCCGCGACGTTGCATCGTTTCTGTTACAAAATTTCGTACTTCGCCACGGTGCCCCTCGTGAACTTTAGAGCGATAGAGGCCGCGCCTTTCTTTCCGATGCTTTGAAGGCACTGCTCAACGAATGCCGCATTGTCCACCGCACCAGTACAGCGTACCACCTGCAAACTAATGGCGTGACCGAGCGCTTCAACCGTATACTTGGCGGTATGCTCTCGGTGTACGTCGCCTCGGATCAGTCAAACTGAGACCAAGTTCTGCCTTTCGTGACGTATGCGTACAATACTGCGGCGCAAGCAACTAATGCATTACCCCTTACTTTCTTCTATACGGACGAGAACCTTCTACTACGCTCGATACCATTCTTTCATATACAACTGACGCACCCGAAAGTACTCCGCTATCTGAAGCTGCTCGTCATGCCGAGGAATGCCGCCAGCTTGCCGGCACTTTTTCCACCGAAGACCAGTGGCTGCCGCAATCCCGTCAACCTGCCGACCGTCCTGCACAAACTTTTTCTTCTGGTTCATTCCTATGGCTTCAGGTACCCGCTACCACACCTTGCTTTTCCACAAAACGTGTCGCAACATACCTAGGACCCTACCGCGTCCTGGAGAAAACGTCCTCCGTCAATTACATTGTAGAGCCCCTCACGCTATCGATGGACCTACGCAATCGCGGCCGCGAACTTGTCCACGTCTCTCGTATTAAGCCGTACTATGACCCAATGGTAACCTCTTCGCCTTAAACCGCCAGGACGGCGCCTTCTTCTGCAGAGGGCTATTGTAACGAAGAAGAGCAGCCTGCTTGCGCCACAGCACCATCGCTACCGGTATGAGCTCGTGGTTGCTGTCCTTGCCCAACGCTTCTTACTGCTACCCATTCGTCTGCCCCCGTAGATATATATATATATATAAACGAGGAGAAAGGAGGTTAACCGAGGGGCCCGATTTTTATTAGTCATATAATAAGAAGCCAACAAATACTCCCAGGGTTCTAGAAGGCATAAATACCCAAGATAGTGGATGGGGAGACAGCGCCGCAGTAGCTCAATTGGTAGAGCATCACACGGGAAATGCGAAGATTGTAGGTTCGGTTCCCACCTGCGGCAAGTTGATTTTTCATCCACTTTAATTGCCAATAAGCTATCGTTGCATTATTTCAATTAATAAGCACAAGTAACTTTCCCTATGTTGTCCTTGGTGTCAGTGTTTGTTGGCTTCTTATAATATATATATATATATATATATATATATATATATATATATATATATATATATATATATATATATATATATATATATATATATGGTGTTGCAGCGACGACTTACATTTTTTAAAGGTTGCCTGTGGCAGATAGCTCAATACTGGTTTATGAGCCGGTCTACTCGAAGCGAGGTGCACTACTTGCACACAAAATTGAAATTCGAAATCTACTTATTAGCAATCTACTAATTAACCTTTTAGCTAATTATTATATGACCTATATTGCAGTTGACAAATTCCAGCAGTGGACTTCGCACGTCGGATCGACTTGAAACGAATTCTCATGACGATACCAGTTTCGAGATATAAATTCCCGAACTTTGCGGAGAAATGCATAGGCGTTCCAGGTACTTGTGTGCTTCAGTGCATGTAACGACGTTTTGTGAACAAGCTAACTGGGACGCCAATGCATTTCTCTGCACAGTTCGGGAATTCGTATCTGGAAACTGGTGACATCTTGAATATTAGTTCCAAGTGGATCCGCTTTGCGAACTTAACGGCTATACTCGTGAATTGCAATATGGGCCATAATGTAATTACTTAAAAACTTAATTAGTGAATTTTTTACTAATTAACCGATTTTGCATCTCAATGTTTGGCGCAGGTATTGTGCGTCACTTCGACTAGACCAGCTCCTGAACTAGAATTGTGAGATCTGCCACAGGCAACTTTTAAAGATGTTTGAAGGTGTTCGCTGAAACACCCTGTATATTCTACTGAGGATGAAAAGCGGCCCTTCGGTGCGGGCGCTTCCAGAGCGAGTGCCAGGACAGAAGGGGAAGTCTGGGAGCCTATCTGCCGCTAACGCGAAGCCTCAAGACACTCACCATCACAGTGGCGACGTTTGAGGAGTCAGCGAATCCCATCATACAAGGGCTTGCCTTGAACGGCAGCATTGAAGAGCTATTTATGAACAGTATGTACTTGGCACGTTTAGAGAAGTAGCTGTGCTAAAGCGCCAACTATGGTAAAGCTTTTTTATCAAAGGTCCAAGCTAGTTTCATGTAGGTCAGTGTAGCAATGACTAAATTATAATGTGTAGCTATTAACAAGAAGCCACCACTCCTAAGACCAATGACTGTTGACCTTATTTTTGATGGTAAACGTAGTACGAGTGCCTTCAATCAGTCCATCAATCATTACACTGTGAAGAACAAATCAGACAGCGTATTGGAACAAACTTATCCTATAATATTAATTCACTTTAGCTATGCTAACTTGCGAACTAAATGAGCCCACAGCACTCATTTGTTTTTAGTTACCTAACACATGTAAGCTAGGGGCTGCGGTGCATTTATCGTTTTATCTTGGTGGCGATATACTTTCCTTTAGTGTGGACAAATATGAGGAATAAGGGAATGTGCATTATGAGATGTTCCACATAGCGGTCTATAATTATAAGCATATTTATCGCCAGGAGCGTTCATTATTACAGAGCGTACGAATTGCTGGTGATTGTAGGTTGACTAACAAAACGAATAATCGATTCCCTATTTCCGAAACATCCTTGATCCCAGTTCTTTCAGTCAGTGAATCAGCTCTTTCTGCTACACATGTGGCCGGGCTTGTGTTGACAGGTTGCTGATGCTTACTTATGATCTGTATTGTCTACAGCGCAGGCTGCGACAATACGTCAACCGAGCTCAATATTCAGGCATGTACTTTGTGAGTTTCCTGAAGTGGTATTTTATAAGCATCCCTTTTAGGGCCGGTGTCAGCCTTTGGAAGAAAACATGCCGGTGCCCGCCAAACATGCTGGGCGAAGCTTTCGCCTAACTTTACTAGTTACAATATTCAAAATAACGATCAGCGAAAGGGCCGCCTAGACCTGATACTTGACAGGCCACGTTGGCGACAACAGCTGGTCCCGCGCACGTAATTATATCTGTACAGGAAGTCTTGCCAGAAAGAAAGGAATTAGCAAAAGTGAGCTCTGCGCGTTACAGGTTTACGTGTAGTTCAACGAACAACAACTATTACAGGACACTGCGCAGGACATACATTACGTGGGTAGCAGTAGCGTGGCTCAACACGCTTTGCTTGTTGGGCGCGAGATCATGCTATTAAGCGAAAGAAACCATGCTCCTGAATGCGTTGCTTTCGGTGTATCGTGTGACAGGCGACTGTAAAGAAATAAATTTGGTGTGTTAAAAATAAAACGAGCAGAACACCTATAAAATGGGTAGATACGTTGTCACGACTTACTATAACTTAACAAAATGAAATCAATTTGCTTATAAACCTGCCATCATTGACCCCAGTTCACAAGTAGCAAAGGAGGTAACAATGTGATACACGCCCCAGAAGATAGACCGATAATTTTTATTGACAGAAAGATGTAGAGGTCAGCCTGAGTGAAGTGCAACCCGCCTGTTACTCCACGCTGGGAAAGGGGGTTTGAGGGAGTGATAGATAGGATGTGAAGAGAAAGGAGGGTGGTGGTATGGGGAACACGATGATGAAAGAGTGAGAATCAAACTGGTTGCCTGCTAACTTTTGTGGCAGATATCCGCAGAAATGTTGGTAGAGTTGCGACATGAAACACTTGCTTAATTGTGCGTCTTTTTGTTTATGAAGGATGCTCAAGTGCTTTCGCATGCTCCTTGTCACAAACTGTCTTGCCAGCAATATATAAACAACACAACCACCGTTCCTTGAAAGAGAAACGGTTGAGTAATGGTGTAGGTCATCCTCAGCACAGGTGCCTTCAGCGCATTGCTACGCTTCCTGGTCGCATGCTCTCAGAGCAGCAAACAATAAGTGTCCTCTTCCACTAAATTGTGTTAGTATGCAGCATGTTGTTCTCGTTTGATTCCTTTAATTTTGCTCCCTCAGCCTAGCACGAGGAGAAAAAGCATGTTCGCTTTTCCCGTGGTCTTACCTGAATGTCGTTTTTCTAGAGTTTTTTTTTCCAAGTTCTGTCCCATCAAGAAGACTATTTCTTCAGGGGAAGGGGAAAGTGGTTCCACGTGGCCGCCGATATTCGGTGGAGAAAACTGGGTATGGGAGGACTCTCGACATCATGAGTACCACTACTGGACATTCATTGGCTTACATACTTGTAATGCATCAAATTGGCCTTCGACTGTACATCATTGCCCACATTTGTAAATTTAGGACATGCGAACGCAATATATACGAATAGCACATCCTGCCAGTGTTGGTGTGGAAATCTTCAGCTGTGAAGCAGCTGGCTACCCAAATGTCCGAATCGTGCTGTCATCAATAGTCTACATCTAAGAACTGCCGCAAAACACAAGACAAAATGCTTACTTTGCGATGGATGGCGAGCGATTACTTCTCTCTCGACCACATATAAAACCAATGTTTCAATGGGCAACTGAGTTAATTGGTCACGGCTGGCTAGGACATTGTGAGGACGCTTCTGAAGAATCATCATCGCGGGGAAGCGTCAGCGTCAAGTGTTTTATATTATCATCGACTATTTACCACCGGAAGAGCACAGTTAATTTGAATGCCTTGCTTTCGCCACCCAAACATGTCTTGACATGCTCATACTCCTGGACGACCCCGACGCCCAGCGCCAACTTTGTGGTAGCGCAGCAATGAATAGACGTCGGACAGATCACTTGCGTCTTTCCAGCACCAGTGAAGCTACTCCCATTTTTGTCAAGGAACAACCTACCGCAGCTGCTTGAATCATGTGTTAGGGCTAAGTTAATTTTTACTAGTCGTGGGCGGATGGGCTGATATAGAAATGCACAAAAGCGCCAAATCACGACTTACATGCAAATAAAATGCTTACCCCCTTTACGCTACTTCACTTTCGCTCAACCGATTGCACCAAATTTATAGAATTTCTGGCGAGCACTCGTCGGACCTTATACATGGCATCTAAGGTGTAAATGGCTGTTACATCAGCTGTCCCTGAGACAACGAAATCTGTCTACACATGGACTATTATTATCCCTGTTGATAGCCATTATGAAGGTATTTATGCAATTTATCGCCAGGCAGGAAGAAAATAAATATAAGCGTCGTAAGACCGAGGTATGAGTCGCGATGTTAAGCGCCATACGGGCAGCCAGGTAGACAGGTTAAGCAAATTTCCATGGAGATAATGTTGCGCTGATCTGGAATCGCAATATCCTCTGCACAGAAAATAGCAGTGTTGTCCGCAGGTCGTTTTCCATATAAAAAATATTATCTTCGCACGGTGGCTCTTCTACATTGCGGGAATAACGTTGAAGTCGCTCAAGATGATTGTCACCTCCTGTTTTACGTCACTGCTCTTCCACTACCGTCACAAAGTGCCATCAAAAGATGACACTGTGGACATGAAATTCATGATGCAAGCAGAAGAACATATCCTCTCTTCCTCAAGCAATCGTCAGTTCCTGCTACCGATCGCACACCATATACTGTGTTGTAGTATCTCGGAGAAGATACGTGCAAGCTTCTCCTATCCGCATTCAGTGCTTAATGGGCATTTGAATTGTGCATGACAAGTGGAAATGTATATAAACCAGAACAGCTGTTACCAAAATTATTCCTTAGAGGGCATTTGACTTCAAAAGGTGCCTCGCTAAAATTGTGAAGATAATCGACTGAACGGGATGAGAGTTCCTTATAGAAAAGTGCGCTCTCTATGCGGTTATAAAATTTTGAATAGGCAGATCCTATATATAAACCAACGATGTGGTGTCGTCCATGGAACAGGAGCTGACACATCATCGCCTGTCAGGCGTGCTATTTTGAAAATAAGACTCGCCCACGATAAAATTGCACACGAGGCAATCCCGGATGCTTTAGATGAGGTATGCATTGGGGGTGCATGTGCACTTTGATCATTAGTTATCTTAACGATGGCACGTGTTTCATGAAGGTGGCTCATAGAGATCACGTATCACGAAATGGGCCGAGCCGTTCCTTGATATTGCCGTATTCAGCTCCGCGCTCACCGAAACAAACGTAACTGAGCTTCCAGAAGTCTTAGTTCTCACTACCAAAATTACTTGATTGCAGTTGTTTTGGGCTCCTGTAGTCTCACACCTATACCGGCGCACGGTAGTACAAGGAGCTATTTCTGCTACCGCTAAGTGCCTACTCCTTCGCGTTTTGTAAGTGGCCATTGCAAAATTTCCCGCACTTGCTCTCATTCACAACGCAATTAGCAGGCATCAGATTACCATAGACGGTACCCTGATACTATAGGTCGAACACAATATTTTGCTTGGTTTGATCACGAACCGTGATTTTTCTGAGATGCAATACCTCACGATGTTTAAGAAAGACCTGCCAGCTTCCAATACTTGCAGCAGGAATAAAGTGGGGCCTACCTGGATGATCCCTACTATCCATTTACCAGGCGCATTGCGGAAGTTACCTGCGCTATGCCGCGCCTTTACTTACTGACATACGACATTTCTGCCTACTACATCCCTGATCGAAAAACACGCACCAGGAGCTCTGTGCACAATTCTAGTTTATTCACCGTCTAGGAATGTACCCTAAAATTTGGCACTGCAGTCCAAATTTAACACTACTAACCTCTCAGCGCACTTGTAGATTTCATAATTTGCGTCTGACAGATTAATAAATTCTACTTTTCCTGGCGAGCCTGTGATACCCATGCTTTTGCTTACTTGGAAAGCCTGCAAGCACAAGCAATGGGTACACGTCTTAGCGTGTCACACTCCATCTTAACTAAATTCTACAAAATTTCGGGAGCAGGTATTTGTCCTATCAATATATACTGCTCCTGTGAACTTCTCAGTGTTTACCTTTGCTCAATCAGCAGTCATGAGTAGCACATTTTTGAGGGCTCTCTATGATATGCGCCCATACTACATTTCACTCTGGAGCTATCCATCGTTAAGAATAAGTGATTCCTAGAACCTTTTGTCCAACTGCAGTTTTAATCACGTCAGGATGGTTCTCATAACTATTGATTGACAGTTGAGTCGCTCGCTCCACCGTAAAATAAGGAATATCGTATATTCTGAAATACATCGCGTTATCCCTATTCTTTTAAGTACATGTCTGTACTGTACATATTTACTTACATGAACTGACCTCCTAACTGCCTCCGCGGCTACTATTGCTGTTCCAGCCTTGTCGATTTATTGAAACTTCCAACGCAATCATAATAAAACATTGACGACTGTGGAGATTGCGATCATTTGGTGAGCCGTGCGTAACATCTCAGAAGAGCCGGTTCGAAAAGTGACTGGCTTTCGGGACGCGAAATGAGACACACCATTGACTGTGGATTTTGACAAGGACCTTACAGTTTCTCATGAAGTTACCACGCTATACCACTCTACAGTGGCAAATGGCCACCACATATTCCAATGCGGCACTACGAAGTTGATGAAAATCATTTCTAAGACTCAGCGGTGAACTTTATATATCAGTCACATTCATAAAGGCAGACGCCAACGCTATGTGCATATGTCTTAGGCAAGTTACTTGTCTCAGCCAAACAGCCGTTATCACCGTCATCATTTTCTTGATCCGAAATTTCTATTCAAAGTCATACCGAACATTGAAGAAGTCATGCATGCCTTCTACACCTATTGTGCCTTAACGCCGTCTTTACCCAATACGATCGCCGTCTCATTGACTTTGCGGAGATCTCGAACTGTAAGGATGGCATCGTACCACAGGCAATAGATAAATGGCCTTTTAGATTGTGGCTACACTTACGAGAAAAACATTTAATCAAGGGACAGTCAATTGCGCCCAGGCCTATTTTGCAATGGAGGGATCTTTCGAAGTATCGGCAACCGGTAACTTTCTCAACGCCACCTTGTTACTACATGGCTGCATGGCTACAGCGACACAGAACCGTTTGATTTGAAAAATGGTTCTTGGAATAAAAAAGAAAGAAGAATGCCGCTTTTATGCACAGGACGTACTAAGGCACTAATGAAAGTGGTCATTCTTCTTCGCAGATTTTTGGGCATACTATGAGGACGTGTCCTTGCTTAGACCATGGATATCGAGGAGTCAAAAAGTGCACAGCGTTCAGGTGTACTTTGATCCGACCGTAACGAAATTCTTCCTCCAGACACTTGCAGGATGTATGCAGTACAACTACACGCTCTCCTTTGGCTACCAACGTTTGGAGAGCGTGCACGAGTTGCTCGTCAAGAACATAGTAAGTGAACGACTCATGTCATGTATGATTCCGTGAGCTGTAGACGCATTTCTAATTAAGCACAATTCAGGCAAGAAGATTTCTCTACGGAAAATTTCATCGTACGCGTGCGTCCTCACGAATAATAATTATTTTTTAAAATACAATGAGGAACTTTCAAGGAGGTACAGAATGGAGCAGATTACAGATAACATCACATATATTAGGCAAGAAAAACAAAATAAACAATGAATAGACCGCACAAGCTTACGTACACAAAAAATTGATAGCAATAGTGTGAGCACAGAAAATTTTGGATGTATGCAAATTTTTCCCCTTCGTGTACTTACCTACCCCTTGCAGCTTTCCCTAAAACTGATTTTCCATATTCAGTGTCCCCTTGCCGCGAGTTGTCGACTAATTCGCTCTGCGAACGGCTGGGCTCATGCTTAGCTGATGGGGTAGAGCGACTGACCCGAGAAGGTATTGGCGCCGGGTTCGAGTTCTGGACCTCGATGAATTTTTCTTCAACTGCGAGGTTTTCTTTCTGAGAAAGCCGTATGAGTTTCCTCTGTAGCCACGTGCTACAATTCAGGCGTAAGCGACTTTACCCCTTCATAATTGGGTACACCATGCAGGGCTGCATGGGGAAAGAGTTTCTGAAAAAGACGTTCAACGGGAAGCTTTACGTCGAGCCACAAGGGATGGAGGAGAAATAAGGGTTTTCATAGTTGTTATGCTGCCAGTTCTGTTATAAATTGACACAATGAAACGAGTACTTAAACTGAACTGGTTATAATCTCATACTCAGTTTATGTTAGTGGGGTCCGAGTCCGATGCAAGCTTTTAGTAAAAGATGCGAGTTGAGTCTCGCAATAAGTATTATTTTCTGAGGGCATGTTGTGCGAGCAGAAAAAGTTCCTTTCTTTAAGAAAATCGAGAATTCTTGTGAATGCAACGTATCCTAGCAGGTTGCAACTCATTAAAGCATCATCCTGACACACTAGCACTCTATTATGCTCGAACTGATACGTTTAACATTTCTTTTTTTCCCCGAACAATATTGGACTGGAACGACGGTTCTGTAACTGTAACTAAAAATTTTATGAACTTGTACTTGCTTGCTCATCATTTGTTCAGTATTGTTTGTATTTATTCTATTGCCCTTCTGCTTGGAACGGAAGGTTTGCCGTATGTGGTAGATTTAAAACAAAAAACAAAATATGACTTTGTAAGCGAAAAGTGGATGTAGCTGCAGATTTTTTTACTAAGCTTGTGGAGTGAAACCATTTTGCCAGCCTTTTAATGATCAGGTAAAACGCCTGTATCGAGTGAATGTTAAAAAAAGTTCGGCTAGTATGACATAACATACGGCAGGTAATAGTCCTACTCAATGGAACTTGCACTGTGCAATTTGCCACATCCTATGCCTAAAGTTGCCAAAAGAGAAAAAATTCCAGTATCTGCGTGTGTACCTTCAAAAGCTCGTTCACAGAACAAGAACAAAAAAGTAGGAACATCAGAAAAAGAACAACGCACCCGTTGGAGTCAATGTGAAACGAAGCTTTCAGTAAGCTTGTGTAAGTACAATAAATGTGGGTATTACATTTATGCATCTTTGGCGCGTAAAGGAAACAGACGCAATCATCTACCCCCCCCCCCCCCCCGGTCCCCATGCTGCGCGGTTTGACTCAATGAGAGTTATTTTGATGTCCTGGTCGCTACTTGGCCAGTCCTCTTTTGTGGGTGTGTGTCATGGTATGGAAGTCATTATAATAAGCATCAGGCAGCAATTATTTGAAAGAGCAAGTTGGCATTTGCCCAAAAATGCCTCACCCTCCTTGGCCAACCTCGTAACATGGAAATGATAGTCCTCATAATCACCATACGAAGACGCTGTCTACAAAGTTATATGCACCCAGTAGAAAGTCACCGACAACACTGCGTGCACATTCTTTATTCCCCACTTCATGATATTCGGCATTAACGTTGAACAACCGACAAGCTCAGCTAAATACACTCGTGAATGAAACATCAAAGAAAAGTGATACATTGTCGCCACAAAAAAGCGGCACACCAATAATACATTTTAATGAATTTTTAAACAATATTGACCCGCAAGGAGCAGATATGGTTAACCCGTAAGTCATGATGCATCGCTTGAACATTGCATGCAGACAAATCGTGATCGTCAGGCGTCTGGTTAAAAACATTCGCTAATTCAATTCTGATATAGTTACTGTAAGACGCATTTCATTTAAAATAAAAAAAATGAAGCCAAGCACTTTTACGATGACACTTGCTTACCAGATATTACAATTGTACAACATTAACAACACATTCATCCCTAAAATATGAGCAGCGTATACTTTTAGTTAAGGTCGTCCCGAAGCGCTTCGCACAGGCTGTTGTGCAGCCGATGACTGATACAATATTGCATTTTGCCGCATACTATTAGGCAGGATATCCTAAATGTGGTACTAGGTTTTCGATTTTTGCTATGCAATTAAGGCCTTTATACTACAGTTTCGCGTCAGTTTCACAATTCTAATAAATTTCTCTAGAAGAATAATTTACGTGTTTATGGATGACGTTAAAAGCGAGTGAGACGTGGTAATTTTTCAGCCTTTCTGAGTAATTAAAACCTCCGTCAACTGTCAGTGTTGCAGTGGAAATATATATATATATATATATATATATATATATATATATATATATATATATATATATATATATATATATGGGTTTCATTAGGGGAAACGCGGGCTCAAGTGTCATGGTTTCATTTAAGGTAAATTCTAAACGATAGCGTATATGTGTAACCGGATAAGACAAACGCATCGCAGAAGCCTACTAGAACGTATGTGACGTGTTACGCATATGAATTCGCAAGTGCGAGATGCTCGTATTTCAGCAATACATCGCGAAATGCCATGGCGCTCTCAACCTAGCGTAATAACTCAGTTATCGACTGGTGCTCCACGTTCCCTGTGCAACGATAGAATACATCTAGATTATCCGACTAATCAAATATTTCCTAATAACAATAAGCTTTTCGAATTCCGTGAGCAAATCTAGCTATTTAAGACGTGTCTGAAACTTGATTAGCCTATTATGTGGTGCGACTCCCTAACAAAGTAGGCTTGAGATTTCTGCCTTAACATCTCATGACAGCTTTCTTGGACAGGTAGCGCGCCGAATACGAAGGAGTCTTGATATTATAACACATATCAAATGAAAAAAATTACCGACGATTACGTTACTTCCTAATGCGAAATGTGAGCGCAGCAAATAAGCTGTTTCACCTTTTGGATAGATTGAGGCAAAGAAATCGAGCAACACATGTATGCGCTATCACATAATTTTTTTTTCACACGTATTCCTTTAACAAAGACTCCACTAACAGTTCTTGACAGTCATGAAGGAAGCTTTGTGGTCGGAGAAATAGACTGATATATGTTCGACTTGGTACACCAATGCTTGATTCTCAAAGACGAGATCTATACAAGTGCCTCGCGAGGTTGTCACAGCCGTGGGGGAAGCAGAGGCTAAGCGCCGCCGCCGAGAAGACCCTGCCGTTCGCGCCGCCGAAGCGGAGGCTCATCGCCGCCGTCGAGAGCAACCAGCAGTAAGCGAGGCTGAAGCAGAAGCTCATCGCCGCCGCCGAGAAGACCCTGCAGTTCGCGCCGCCGAAGCGGAGGCTCATCGCCGCCGTCGAGAGCAACCAGCAGTAAGCGGAAGCGGAGGGGGGCGGCGTGTACACCCAGCGGCAAACGATGGGGGCAGAAGCGCGCGCAGCAAGCGGACAACACGATAAAGGGAGGAGGGAAGAGATAGCAGCGACTGACTGATGCCGCTGACGGCGATAGTGAGTCAACCCCAGCTATCCGCCACACAAGAACAGGGGGGGGGGACCCTTTCCTCCTCTTTCTGCATGGCGGCGACGGTGTTCTATGCAGTCACGTTATCTTGACTCTCTAGCGGCGTCAGCGGCATCCAGCGGTATCAGTCGGTCGCTGCTAGCGCTGGGGGGATGAAAGGGGGGCGGAGCTGGTTACGAGGCCGACGCCGACGACGACGCCGACGACGACGCGAAACCCAGGAACGGACGCCAAAGAGCTGCGCTCTAAAACATATTGTTGAAAGTCTTGTAGCTGCTCTTTTATGAGCAGATGAACATTCAAAACTAAGTATACCGCATCAGCGGGGACGACACGGCAGCTGCAGTGTAAAAACTCAGGTAGAGCGTGATGTTACAGGAAACTTGTAGCCTTATGCTGAGACATTCCGCCACAAGTAAAGCAAGACCAACTTAGTATTGTGCTGTTTATTGGCTGCCGGTAAGAACAAATGTGCGAGAGTTACGCTACTTTGGCAAGATTCGCACCACGAAATCATGTTTGCGCAGTAAGCAGTTCTCATTTCTTCAGTTAGCAACATGCAAATGGATTCGACTTATACGACATGCAGTGCAAATTGCTAAAGATGACACTTTCGTTGCTGCGGTCCAAGATGCTGTCATGAAACATAGTTTAAAAAATGAACAAAAGGACATTCTGTTATTTACGTTGTCAAGAGTTCTCTGTTACTATTTCCTCTTTTATATTTTTTTCTCGTGTTCCGTGCTTGATCTACCGCTTGGACATTAGTGTTCTTGGTTAGTTCGTGTTGATATCCTTTGAGTTTTTACTTGTTTTCCTTCGTGTTACCTGACTTTTTATGCTGTATAGTATAGTGTACTATAATGTGTGTATGTAATAGCTAGTATGTATTAAGTACTATCTTATATTGCACTAAACGGTCATTACATTTGTTGTTAGGATTTTTCATTTCCCCGTATGCAATGCCCTGAAAAAAGTCCTTAAGGTTGAACAAGCAGACAGACAGGAAACTTTATTTAGGTCCTGAGGTATGCTACCGCTTAAGGCGGTTGGCAGCGGGCTGCTCCCACATCGGAGCGGGTGGGCCGAACCTCACCGGCGCGTCGCGGGCCCTCTGAATGGACCTGAGTTGATGTAGAAGGTCTCAGCTTCTGAGCATCGAACTCCAATACTCTTCGTTTGTGCGTTGAGGACCTTGTAATGAGGGGTACTGCCAGAGAACGTATCTGACGTTCCAGCTTTACCACAATCATGGCATGTTGGATCCATGCCTTTGATTAACTCGCTGTGGGTATTAAGCCTAAATATGGCCTGGTAGGAAGCATGCGCCGGTTCAGGGTGATAAATATAAAATAACATAATGATAGGGACGTGATTTACTGGCAGCCTAACCCGGTTTGTACAATGACTCCTGAACCTGCAGACTAGGCGAAACTTCGGACTCGTGCAGTGCGCGGCCAGCCACGTCCTTGGATGCCCGACGCGTCGCGCAGAACTCACTTTCAGAATGGTGGCCTGGCACCGGCAACTTCTACCGGCTGTGCAGAAGATGGGGCTAATTGACGAGAAGGAAGCCTAACTGAGAATTCGCAAAGCTTGGCAGTCGTGTGCACTCCAACGTTGGCATGGGCTGAAAGGTATCTTTCTTTTCTTGAGCCATATTCATGCACTTTTTGTCCTCGAGGATGCTTTTAGATGTGCTGTAAATCCCCCTGTACGTTGAACTTGAACTGCGAGAGTTATTATTGTATATGAAGTTGTACCTTTATTGATGTCGCGTTTGTGTTGATGAAAGCCATTGTAAATTTGTGTCTAAGTTTCAGCACTGCCTAATGCGTCAGAGCATTATCGGACTATTTTAGTGTGTTAGCATGCACTGTGCCTAACTTGAATCGCTATTGAGAATTCTGATTTTCTTCCAGCGCTCGTTGACGCTCTCTGTACAGCGTTCGCGGGCGTCCCTGTGGCTGCGGTGCATTCGCAAGGCAAGCACGAGTTTAGAGCACTGGTGTTGTTGTTTACTTGTAGAATTGAGTGTAGAAACACAAGTTCGGCACCGAATATCTGGGCACTTTGTATCAATGTTTTAGCATTTTTGACGTCGCACCTGACGGGGCGGCCAAGTGGCTATATTCCCCTGCTGGTGAGCATGGGTTTGAACCTCTGCCACGGCGGTTAATATTGCTGAGCACGAGGTCACGACTTCCATTGACTAAAGCGTGCTGCTGGGCTAGTTGGTGCACTACTGCAGCTTAAGTGCACACTAATTCAGTTTGTTTACTTTATTATTGCGATAACATTTACGTGGGCACTCCAAAGGCATTTCCGCCGTTGCCGCCGGCGTCGCCGTAAGGCTATGTATCAAGTCCAAGGGCGATAAAGTCGTCGCCGTGCACAATGTAATGTACGTGTGAGTGAAAGCATGCGAGGCTGAGCCGGCGATCGCGGCTCAAACTCGCGCATGAAAGGGAGGAAGCGCGCCATCCTTTGCAACATCATAGGCTCCGGAGGGAGGGTAAAGAAGAGTTCCGTTCTCCTCCGGGTGGCCCGAGCGCCCTCGCGGGCCCGCCCTAGCAGATGGTACATGAAAGCCATTTGAAACGTATACAGATTCCGCCGCTCGCTGTTTTCGCTTAGCTCGCATTGATCTGAGCAAATACAGGAAGGTCAATTCGCTCGCTGCTGCTGCCGTGCTTACTCACTCCAGCATTCTGGCAGCCACTTTTCCGCTGTCATCGCGTGAGATGTGTGTATGTTTCCTTGGGCGAGCGTGGCACCATGCTTGTTAAATCAGTTACTATGCTTATGTTTACAACTTTATACGGCCTATAAGACTACTATCCTTAGTTAGTGTAGCAGTGCACTAATTTGCTATTGCAACCGATGCTACGCGTTGCTGGCCCAACTGCGAGTATTTATACGTCCGAAGGCAGCCAACAGCAGCTCTGGCATTTAGTATTGCTGCATTTGTAAATCAACAAGCAAGCAAATCTGACGGCAGCCTTGTTCACAATGAAAGAAGTGGCAGAGCTGGCGCCCCTTTTTATGTGTATCTCAAAACATGACTACGGCACCTGGCATACACGACCGGCAGATTGCCTTCGTGCGATTAAGAGTGTGCGCCGTGGTTTGGTTGATTAGGGACTCAAGATAAAGACACGAAGAATGATTTCGTTCCTTGTCATTCAGGCGAGATTTCTCAGAGTTAATCTTATGTGATCTGGTTGCGTAGTGTTCGGCCAAGGCATTCGACGCAACGTGTCGTTTCTGGGCGTCATTTATGTGTCGCTTAAGTCTTGTTCTCAAGCGGCCGGTTTTACCGACGTAGACATACGGACAGTCCGTACACGGAATGACATACATCACGCCTGGAAACTTGTCCTTTTCAAAGGGTCTTTGGTCTTTGCACATGCACGAGCTCGTGTCTAAGTTTCCGAGAGGGCACGTGCGCAGCCGGCACGTCATATGACCACAGGACGCGTGCAAGAGTCTCGCTTACGTTGGGGACGTACGGAATCGAAGCCCGTCGTTTGGGGGGTCCAGGCTGGGCGGATACTGTGCGAGCCAGCTGGTGCCCTACGGAGTCAGTGAAGTACTCAGGGTATCCACCAGCCATTAATTCCCTCCGCACAAGTACACTTTCCGCTATGTGGTCTTCCGCTGTTGTGCACACGTTTTTCGACCGACGACGAAGAGAGCCGACAACAGACCTCTTTTGCGAAGCAGGGTGCACCAATGTGTAGTTTAGGTAGCGGCCAGTGTGAGTGTGCTTCCTAAACACCATGAATAACAGGTTTCGCCCTTCTCGCTGCACAAGGGTATCGAAGAACGGCAGTTGGCTTTCAGAGTCCACTTCAACGGTGAACTTGATTGCTGCTTGTATAATGTTTAGGTGAGCCGTGAAAGAGTCAAGGTTTTTTCTTCGCAAAATACTGAAACAGTCGTCGACATATCTGAGGAAGACATTAGGTGCCGGTGTAAACGAGGACAACGCTTGAGCTTCGACGGCCTCCAGTGTTAAGTTAGCTGCTGTGACCGAAATCGACATACCCACTGCTGCTCCGTGTAATTGCCGATAAAATTCCTTCTGGAACGTGAAATATCTACTTGCTAGGCAAAATTTTAGTAGCCTACCTGGATCATGCACATTGATGGGAGATCTGTCAGGCAACGTCAGGTCTTCGTCAAGGTCGGCGATGGAAACGTCCACGGCCATGTCTATTGGTGCACTTGTGAACAGTGAGACCACGTCAAAAGAAACTAAGACATCGTCGGGGTGGACGCTTGTCCCTTTAACCTTTTCAATGAAGTCGTACGTGTTGCGTATGTGCGTAGCACGTTTTAGAATGAGTGGCGAAATGTCAAAGCTGTCAAATTTTTTTCACAGAATCATTTCCCCACTCGTTGGAACACATAAAACGGGGGCCAGCGCTGCCGCTTCTTTCATTGTGAACAAGACTCCCGTGGAGGAACCGAACCGTAAATAACTATTTTAAACCATTTTTGTCGGTGTCCAGACCTCTTCCTTTTCAGTAGTCTTGGATGTGGCACTGTTTTCACCACTTGGTGCTTCTTAAATTAGGTTTACATCGGTGGGAATGGCCAAGCGTTTTGGAGCAGGTTTTGTGCCAGGAAACTTGACGATTTGAAGCAGGTTTTGTAGCAGTCAACTATTATTCTGAATGGCTATTTGCAGGACACCCTTCCTGCACGCCGAAATGTTTCAGATTAGCTGTGTGCGTCACTTGCTAAAATCCTCAAGAAGCATATTTCGTGTACAGGACCAATCATGAACAAATTACAGCTATCACATGGTCATAGCGAGTCAGTCCCCACGCTCGAAAAAGAATTTCGCGTACGCAATGGTAAAGTACTATGCAAAAAAGCACAGAATACTCATGGCTATACGGTCACATGGTATGCAAGATGACCATTTGAGTTGTTTTGTTGAAAGCCTAAAGACATCTAGCTAGCAAAATTGCAGAGCTATAAATGCACTGCGTTATGAGCACGCACAGGTAAACGCAACATAGCAAATCAGATAACGTTGGAGGAGGTAAGTTTCAGTTTGCCGAGTGCACCATGAACAGCTGCCATGCCAAACATGCGAAGTGCACGTCGTCGGCTGAGTAACACCTCTCCCACAAAGCAAGCACCGTCGATACGAAGTACAAATGCGGGCATCTTCCTCTCTACAATCGCTCTCTGTCTCTCTCACGCCAAGAAGCCTAATGTGCTAAGCACACACTACTAATCCCAATAGAAGTACCTCCTAAATTGCACACAGCCTGCGAATATGGCACATACAGTTTCTAAATGACTGACCGTGAGCATGCGCGAGTGTGCTCGATTATATTAGCTGAGTATCCTTGAGCTCATGTAGCTTTTATTAATGGCAGGAGATGTGGCGGCACTCTTGGTATAGGGTGGTGGTATCTGCCATCTTACCTTCCATACAACTTCTCTTCGCAGTGGCCTCCAATATTGCGCACCGCAGCTCATCCTGGAGCAGCTTTGGAGCAGTTTATCCCATTTGTAGCCCGACTGCGGCAGATTTGATGAATTATAGTAGATTGGAGCAATTGTAGCAGCACTCCCATCACTGGGTTTATGCTCAATTCCTCAGTGTATCTCAGTGTATTGTATTGTATTAAGTTTTCCGTGTCTTATGCCAATAATGATTCCTTCCTTTGTGCAGCTGTTTTCACATTGTGGACAACACCGTTTCAAACGTGGTCATAGAAGAGAGGCTGAACACAGTGCACTGCTACACCTTGCAGCACTTTGGTAATGTGCTGTAGCTGTGAACTTTTGCAATAGGGTTTCGTCTCTGCTCATATATATTTGGTATGTTAAAAATCTGATTCCCACATCACGCAAATACCGTGACTGAAATTTTAAACGAAATGGTGAGCTTACTTACTATGCAATCAGACTTCATAACTACTGAATGGCATGCTAAGGTGTTCAAAGGCGCTGAATATATTCTAATTAGGACTGAATGAGTGTAATGACAGTAAAAATGAAGATGCATCAATTCTATTGAATTGATAGATCTTCATAATACACATTTGAACTGGGGTCTCGTCGATGAAACGACATAACTACAAACTGTAGAACAGCAGGTTATTACATCATACTAGTAGGCTTGTAGGACAACCGACCGATAGGTTTAAAGGCTGATAGACTAGTAGGCCGATAGACTTGTAGGCCGATAGGCTTGTAGGCCTACAGGCTTGTAGACTGTCTAGTTCGCAAATTACAGTTACCGATAGATATGTAAGCCTATAGCATGACGGAATTTTTTATTTGGCCGCCAGCACTTCCGGCAAAGTACTCCGCCCGAAGCTTGCGAACCTCTGCGCCCGCAGGCAGAATGCGAGTAGTCGGGCTACGGGTTCGAGTTTGCACCCAGCTGCCTGGCCGAAACGCCGCCTCCATCTGCACTTGCCACCAAGCAGCCTGTGTCCCCTCTCCAAGCCGGAGTTGTGCTTTGATCACTGGCTCACTGGTAACCTATATCGACACTGGTGAAACTAATGCCACTTCTTTCACCGCCTCGTCTCCGTCCCTTCGCGTCGAATTGTTGAGCGCATAATCTGCCCCTAACTTGAGTGCTGTGACTACCGTTAGAGCTCTTACTGTATTTTGTTTCTAATTATGAATTTCTCATTCTGCGGTTAACTTATGTGTGTCTATTTGCGTTTGTTACAATAAAATTGTCGTTGGCGTTTTCGAAGAAAAGGCTTTGTCTTCAATTTGGTTCTCGAAAGCTCCGCTTCAGGGAACCCTCTGCAACAATTAAAAAAAAAGAACCTGCATCAGGAATTGGCGCCCGTACCGGTAGGACACAGCCGTGTTTTTTTACGTGGTTACCTAAAAAGCTTTAAACCGTGGCTAGCACGCGAGAGTTATTCGCTTTAGCGGAACACATGGGACTTGAAGGAACTGAGCTAAAGGCATGCTACGACGAACAGGATGAGCCAGTGTGCAAGGAAACGGCTGCGGAAAGCGAGGCCTAAAAAGCAACAGATCTAACTTGAAGGTGGCGCTAAGATACACTTGCTCAAACTAGAATGTGAACTGGAAGAGATAAACCTGAAGGTACGACTAAAAGTGCAGAAATCGTGCGCAATGTCATAGAGACAAGTGAGTGGCAGTTGGAGGTGATGGAGGGAACACTTCGGTTGCGTCTAAAGATCGCAGAGGCGGAAAGGGCACGTGGAAATAAAGAGATTCGAGAGCTTGGTTCGTACGCAAGCAATATCGAGCGATGCTTTGACACCCGCTCCAAACAGCGCTTTTGCGAATCTCTGTCCAGGGACTGCCTAGGATGCCGTCACGGTCTTTCTTTAGTATTAGACAAGCAACAAAAGGGTAGCTGGGAAGTGGGCGGAGAACGGAACAGCGTAGATCCTGACATGAACGTCAGTGAAACTGAGAATAGCTGGGGGAGCAGGGCACAGGCAACTCTCAATGAAATCGAGGCACGCGTGCGCACCTTTGCTCGTAAAAGCACTTTGGATGAAGAGGCCCAGATGCCTTCGAAAAGCCCGGCGGACTGGGCAACGTTTCGCATGGGAAGTGACTACGAAGATGATAAGGACTGCAAGGAGGTACGCTTCCGAACCGGTGCAGATATAAGCGCATCGGACATACAGGCACAAATGCCTCAAGAAAGGCCGACGAACCCACGAATGACTTGCAAAGCAGATGACCTCGAAGAGTGCGAGGCGTGTAAGGAGACAATCGCCCATTCTTCCGGTGTACCAGTTGTGGTGGCGACAAGCGGCCTCGTCAATTGGGACGACCACTCAGATCGCTTACCGCAAGAGAGGGTTTGTTCGCCTGTCTCCATGAAGGCCGGATAGGCCACTGGGCAATAAACATGAGTACAGAATTGCTCAGCAAGTAGTGACGTACAGAGTCACAGGAAGATAGCCGTGACTCACACAGCAAGGTCGTTTTCAGGTAGGCATTAAATGAACAAGCCCTCATGCACCGTGACCACGATCTGATCCTTGAAAAGGTATTTGACAGGTCGCAAGATCGTTATAAGGAAATACCAAGAATTTCAACTATGATTTCCGTGGTATCGCTAGGTGCAGCTGATGCACAAGGCTATTCACAATACATTTACGCGTTATCAATCGGTGGCAAAGTTGGCGATTCTAATCAATGGGGAACATGTCGTCGTCCTCCTTTTGAGCGCCGCCACACTGGGGTGGCCATTCCGTGCCATCACCTTGGCAGTAGAGGTACCGGCTTGGTGACTAAGCTACATGTTCATAGTCAAAGGTGTGTACTACTTCAGCTATGTCACTTGCTCCTAATGACGATGAGGGGACAGTGGACATTTCATATCTGACATCAGTCGCTTGTCACACCTTACGGTATGGACACATGTAACTCGAAAGCAGCTTGTAGGCCATGATTTCGCAGCGAATGGATGACAAGAAAAGCACCAGAGAATCCAGAGAAAAGTCCACGTCGCGGTGGTGGCAATCATAGAGGCGTCTCTGATGCCCCTGTGAAGCCTGTAGACGGGTTCGGGCGAGTTCTCGTGCTTGGTCGGCACGTGCGATCGCGTTGTAGGCGCTTGCGGGTGAGGAAAGTAATGTGTCCAAGAGCACCGCGGATTCTCGCCTGTATAAGAGATAGAATGGTTAAATAGCCGGCAACATCGAGACGCAATGAATTACACGCGAACGTCACATATTGTAAAGAAGATCCCAGTCATGGTGGTCGGCCACAAACTACTTCGAAAGCATGTCGGTGATATCCGGTAGAGAGGCTCCATGAGGCCTTTGGTCTGTGGGTGGTATGACGTCCTTAATTCGTGCTTTGTCGAGAAGGAGCGAGGATGTCTTCCACGACAGCCGAAAGGAAGATTCGGTCACAATTACTCTGTAATTTTCATTCAGCACCGTGCACAAAAATTATGTCGTAGAGAAGAAAGTCACCGACATCAGTAACGCACCCTGTCGGGAGGGCCTTTGTGATGGCGTACCGCGCAGCGTAAGTGGTAGTGATAGCAGCCCATTTAGTTCCAGGGTCTGAGAGTGGAGACTGACCAAGAATGTCTAGATGCACTCGAAAAAAGGGTTCGGGCGCGGAGTTCACTCGCTGGATACATCCAGCTCGAAACGCAGAGGGATTCTTTCGGCAATTACAGGGCTCACAAGCGGCCACGCAGCGCCGCACTGACCGGGCGGAGATCCGACCAAGAGAAGCGACCACGTACACGGTCGCATGTGCGCGAGACGCCGATGTTTGCTGTGACGGAAGCGTCGGGACATTGGCAGGGAACATTCGAACGCAGGTGTGATAAGATGACGGGGAGAAGGTTAGGGCCGTGGTGATCAAAATTTCGGCGGCATATTGTCTCTTTTTAAGGAAAAACAACCAGAGGCTTGGTCAGGTGTGGCCTCCAGCCGATCGATGGAAGCTCGTAAAGAAGGATGGGGGTGTTGCTCGTTGCCGATTTGAAGCAATGTTGAAACAGAGAAAATGGAAGCGGCGCTATCCGCATCTGCCGGTTTTCCACATTTTAGCGGGAAAAACAATCTGTATCGTGGTGCGACCGCCCCATATAATTTAGTAAATTATAAATTTGGTATTATAATTTAGTAGTCCCATATAATAAACGACGGAAAAGGTATACTTTTGCAGGCGTAAAGCCGAGGAAACGAGTCGTCCCGTGGGGTCCTTGAGCGAGGATACAAAGAAGAGAACGCAGTAATCAGTGATGACACAGAATGTATATCCGTACAAGCATGGACGAAACTTCTCAACTGCCAACAGAAGAGCGGGACACATGTGCTCTGTGATTGAGTAATTACGCTCAGCATGTCATCATCATCATCATCATCATCATCATCATCAGCCGGGTTACGCCCACTGCAGGGCAAAGGCCTCTCCCATACTTCTCCAACTACCCCGGTCATGTACTAATTGTGGCCATGTTGTCCCTTCAAAATTCTTAATCTCATCCGCCCTGCTAACTTTCTGCCACCCTCTGCTACGCTTCCCTTCCCTTCCATTCCGTAACTCTTAATGACCATCGCGTATCTTCTCTCCTCATTACGTGTCCTGCCTATGCCCATTTCTTTTTCTTGATTTCAACAAAGATATCATCAACTCGGGTTTGTTCCCTCCCCCAATCTGCTCTTTTCTTATCCCTTAACGTTACACCTATCATTCTTCTTTCCATAGCTCGTTGCGTCGTCCTCAATTTAAGTAGAACGCTTTTTGTAAGCCTCCAGGTTTCTGCCCCGTACGTGAGTACTGGTAAAACACAGCTGTTATAAACTTTTCTTTTGAGGGATAATGGCAACCTGCTGTTCTTGATCTGAAAATGCCTGCCAAACACACCCCAGCCCATTCTTACTCTTATGATTATTTCAGTCTCATGATCCGGATCCGCAGTCACTACCTGTCCTAAGTAGATGTATTCCCTTACCACTTCCAGTGCCTCACTACCTATCGTAAACTGCTGTTCTCTTCCGAGACTGTTAAACATTATTTTAGTTTTCTCCAAATTAATTTTTAGACGCACCCTTCGGCTTTGCCTCTCCATGTCAGTGAGGATGCATTGCAGCTGGTCTCCTGAATTACTAAGCAAGACGATATCATCACCGAATCGCATGTTACTAAGGTATTCTCCATTAACTCTTATCCCCAATTCTTCCCAATCCAGGTCTCTGAATACCTCCTGTAAACACGCTGTGAATAGCATTGGAGAGATCGTATCTCCCTGCCTGACGCCTTTCTTTATTGGGATTTTGTTGCTTTCTTCATGGAGGAGTACGGTGGCTGCGGAGCCGCTATAGATATCTTTCAGTATTTTTACATACGGCTCGTCTACACCCTGATTCCGTAATGTATCCATGATTGCTCAGGTTTCGACAGAATCAAACGCTTTCTCGTAATTAATGAAAGCTATATATAAGGGTTGGTTATATTCCGCACATTTCCCTATCACCAGATTGATAGTGTGAATACGGTGTATTGTTGAGTAGCTTTTACAGAATACTGCCTGGTCCTTTCGTTGACGGAAGTCTAAGGTGTTCCTCATTCTATTTGCAATTACCTTAGTAAATACTTTGTAGGCAACGGACAGTAAGCTGATCGGTCTATAATTTTTCAAGTCTATGGCGTCCCCTTTCTTATGGATTAGAATTATGTTAGCGTTTTTCCAAGATTCCGGTATGCTCGAAGTCATGAGGCATTGCGCATACAGGGTGGCTAGTTTTTCTAGAACCATCTGCCCACCAACCTTCAACAAATCTGCTGTTATCTGATCCTCCCCAGCTGCCTTCCCTCTTTGCACAGCTCCCAAGGCTTTTTTTACTTCTTCCGGCGTTACTTGTGGGATTTCAAATTCCTCTAGACGTTTCTCACTTCCTATATTGTCGTGAGTCCCACTGGTACTGTAAACATCTCTATAGAACTCGTCAGCCACTTGAACTATCACATCCATATCAGCACTAATATTGCCGGCTTGGTCTTTTAACGCATACATCTGATCCTTGCCTATTCCTAGTTTCATCTACACTGCTTTTACGCTTCCTCCATCTATGAGCGCATGTTCAATTCTATCCCTATGATGCTTATGTTAGCTGCCTTTCGCTTGTTGATTAACTTAGAAAGTTCTGCCAGTTCTATGCTAGGTGTACGGTTATAGGCTTTCATACATAGACTCACCATGTGATAGAAGATAGCTAGCATAGTCTATAACTTGATCACGTCCGTGGCTGGCATTGAACTAACACTGCTCCTATGCCATGAGCTCTGCCATCAGTTCGAACTTCTGTTGAGCAGGCGGGTTGAAGTGAGACAGCAGTGGAGGCTTGGTAAGGAGAGCAGTGAGACAAGAAAAAGATGCGGCATGATCAGGACCCCTAGAAAACTGGACGTCATTGTTCAAGAGGTCAGTAATCGGACGTTCAATGCTAGCAAAATCATTTAGAAAGCGCCAGAAATAGGAGAACCGCTCTACAGAACTACGGACGTCCTTTGTAGAGCAGAGACAATCTAACCACCAGCTTCAAGAGTAAAAGGCCGAGCCGAGATGTGGACGCAGAAAGATTCCTCTCACGGGGGGTGCCGACGGACTGTTCAAGGCAGAATTTCCCCGACGTGAGGGCGGCCTCAGCTGCAATGTATCTGATGAACTGGTTTGATCACAAACTCATGCAACTGTAGAGCGTGCGCACTCCGGAACCGAAGCTGCAACCTAGCAAAAAGACGTCAACGAGACAAAAGACTTTCATGAAAATTGCGCTAAACACGAGCTCGAACTTCCGAAAGCGGCCACCAGCTTCGGTCTTTTGACATTTACTGCGTGTAACTGGCTTAGATTTTTTTAGTACGAGAAGAATAGTTGAATACCAGGCCATAAATGAAGAAATTCAACAAGAGTGGGCGATCGGCGAAAACTGCCTACAGAAAACACATCACGCTAGTGTTCACATGACCCTTTTGTTGACACGAGCATAGGTAAACAAGGAGTGTGAAATGAAGTAAACAGACAATGATTCATTTTCCCTATTGTTTCCAGCTAAAGCTACAATGTTTTTTCTATAAGACATCTTTTGCATTCATGCTTCACTTAGTCAAGTCACTCCTGTGGTATTTCACAACGGGAAGGTAAGAAATCTTGTGTGAATATTGCGCTCTGTTTCAAGCCGTTTCGGCTTTATGCACGCTACCCGTACAGGTCGTTGCGATGCTGTTCACCAAATAATTTATTCATTTATTTTTTTGATTTTATTTATCAATACTGGAGCCTCTTTGCACAGGCCCAAACCAGAAGTTGATCGTAAAAATGTCCGTGAGCATGGGAATAACAGAAAACAAAAAAGGAAAGACGAAAACACTTGCATACAACACTGCCATTCAACAGAATACTTCTTTTCTTTGCGAATGAATAGCAAAAGGTGCTCACAACAATTACAATAGCTCTCACACGATATTATTGTAGTTACGGAAGTTCAATAAAGCACCACTGTACAGTAAATGGCAATGCATCTTAAGTCATAAAATAGCATACTGTCATCTTGTAGCGGCTTTCAAGACATTCTTAACGGCCATACACTACTTTCTTTACTTTGATAGCAAAGGATCCAATCATGACGCAGTAGACGGCTGCTATGTCGGCAATAACGCCGACCGCCTGGCTTTTGAGGAGGAGGTCGAGGTCGGTCGTTCTTTGTCTAGCGCCAGAGCTTAATAGAAAGATTTAGTTTAGGGGACGCAAGCGGCTTACGTACGCAAGAGCTAGGGGTCATGGTACTGCGCATGCGCAGACCTCTACGTCTGGGTCTGCGCATCCACAGTACCGTCGCCCGTAGTACTGCGTACGCAAGCCGCTTGCGTCCCCTAAACTAAAACTCCCGAATGACGGCGTCGGATCATGGCTGTGTCGCATTGTCCCTCTGCTGTCTCTTCTCGTTATCCCCGGCTCGGACCTCTGTACGTTCGGCGCTGCGGCGGAAAGTACCGGCGAGATGACGGCAAATTGCAAGATCCTCGCGTTCTCTCATTAGTTGTTGCCAGGTGTTCGGTGATGTGTCGTGGTCGTTCGACAAGTCGCGGATGCGGCGCGATGACGGCGAACCCCCGTAGTTTGATCTTGTGATATGAGAACCAGCGGTAAACGTGGCCAGTTTTTTTACAGTGATAGCAGATACAATGTCAGTCTTGCTTGAATATTGCACGGGCGACTGGTGGGCCTGCTCGCGGCGGCGGCAGCGACAACGTAACTGCAGCGTAATCCGGCCCTAGCGCGGTCGCTTATAGGGGACGTGATGGCAGGATGTGGCGGTGTAGGTCATCGCTTCCGGCTGAGGTTACGGCGATTCAACGACTCCAAGTGGCTGTTGGATGTCCTCTCAGACAATGTCAGCTTTTGAAGCTACATGAGGCTGCATAGATGAGAACGTGCTGCGCAGTTCTTTGCGTGCTGCAGCTGTGATAGCCACTCGGAGTTGGTCGGAGCTTATTGCTTGAATTTCGCTCTTCGATGAATGAACTTAGCGGTAATATTGCTGAGTGTGCATTTCGAGCGTCTCTTCGAGGCCTGTGGCTTGTGTAAAAAAATCTGCGGTGGTCTTGGGTGCGACTGAGAGTCAATCTGGCGAAAAGGCCTTGCTTCACAGCACGCATGAGGAAGCAAACTTTCTTGTCCTCAACCATGTACAGGTCGGTGTAGTGCAATAGGTGAGTCATCTCTTCCGTGTAATCGCAACGTTGTCCTTTCGGAGCTGTGCACTGGATTCTAGCATCACTTGCACTCTCACTTTGCAATCAACGATCGTGAAGGTGTTCTAGGAGGTGTTTGCTGAAGAAGTTGCATGTTGTTTTAAATACGGACGATCAGTTAACATCGGTCAAGCTCTTGGAACGCAATCACTCACTGTCGCACGAAAATTATGGTGTGCAGGTGCGCATCGACCATGTTATCAAACCGTCAAACAGGTTGGCTATCCCAGCTCTTGTGCCGTGCGTGACTCTTTTGCCTCTTCCTTCCCGACATAGCAACTGGAAGACAGCACGGATTGAAGACGTTGACCATCGTCCCTGGAAATACTAGCTTGCAGCACTGAAACGTCCCTCAAGCACGACTTGATCACTCTAGCTGAGCACCTATCAGGCGGAAAGGCAATGCCATGCAGAGGCAGCCATCGGGAAATAGAGCCAAAGAAGTGTCTCCATTTGCCGAACATCACGCGACATGTACTGGCCCGGCAATTGGATGAACACGACGCCTTGACGGGCTCGACCGTTGGCTGAAAATACTGCGACCCGGAAGGGCTGACGGGGTTATAAGCAAGAGAACCATCAGGAAGAGGTAGGCATTTCTCATTCCGAAGTTGCTTCAGGTGGTACCGATAGATTTTTACAATTATTTAGCTTTTTTTATTCCTGTTTTATGTACATAAACCTTAATGATTCTACATCGCCAACCTCACGCGCTCATAGGTAAGGTCAAAATTGTTGCCTCGGTGGAGTCATGATTCTTGAACCACGTTCTGGCGGCGTCTTCCAAGGAGAAGACAAAGGCCACAGCTTGTCGGAGTTCCATCTGTTGAATGTAACGGCCCTTTCGTAGGTTTCCAGTCAGTTCCCCGAGTCTTCAATCCATCATCCATAGTGGGTCCCTGAGCTGTTGCAATGCGGCAGGAGACGATGAAGTTTCCATTGTGATTGTCGACTTGTCCTCAGTTTGAGTGTTTCCCTCTGGAAGAAGTCCGTAATATGGTAGCAATCGAAACAACCTGCGTCTTGAACGATGGTCCATGGGGACTTTTACTACGGGTTGGAACAGGGTTTTGCGAGGATGTCCGGTACATGAACGCAAAGCCCCTCCACCATATGTCACGATGAAGTGACAGTCAAGAATACCGTAACAAAACTGCGAAGGACGCAACTTTTTATTGGGCGAAGTCAAGGCCACAAATCGGAGTGACACTCGAAGCACAACGATAGCAGCGAGAACACAAGAGCGCTGGCTTTTACACGTGAATTATGGAACCATCCAGCGTAATCGCAGGTGGCCGCGTGGCGTACAGAAAGTACTAAAAAATTCCTGCTCCGCATACAATCCAATTAGACAAAGTTCAGCGAGAATATACACACTAAACAGAATCAGCGGTAACATTCGAGTAAGTTCCAAATCATGCAGGCGCTTCTTGAGCTGAACGATAGTCGATGTCGAAGGCTGCTTTTTCTGATCAAGTAAATCGGTTACTGGACGCTGGTTACCCTGAAGTGATTATGTCATCTGTGAGTGAAAATTTGTTTCACGGCGTCAAGAGCAGAAATGAACAAGATATCAAAACTTCATTAGAGAAAAAAAAAGGTAATGGTAGCGTACGTACACAAGTTAGAGCACGGGCTCAAGAACGTTGGTCCAAGGTGCAGAATTAATGTTCGTTTTTTCCGCGAAACATAAGATAGGTCGCATGCGCCCGTTAGTTGATAATTTGCTGCAGGATAAGCTGGTAAAGGGAAAGTGCACTGTCAAACGTACGACCAGGTACAGCACTTGTTCTAAGCAGGTTGTGTATGCCATTCCATTATCTTGCGGTAGAGAGTACGTGGGAGAAACGAAGCGCTATGCGATTGTTTGATTTAGTGAGCATGAGCGATCTCTTCAAGGGGCTGCGCCACTTCATCTCCCGGAGCACTGCAACTCGTGTGGTTGTTGCTCCTATTTAAAAAAAAAACTAGTGTTATTTTTAAACACGCCAGCCAATCGCCAAGGGAAATCGCTGAGGTTTACCATATAAAGACTAGGGACAGGGCATCTACCAGGGAACCATATATCGCTCTTCATGACTAGGAACTGCGTTACCTATGTCAATTTTGATTATGCATTTGTTGGTTATAGTTGCCTCGATGCATTTCTGTGTCTCGTGCATGTCAGGTTATAAACTGGCACCTGTATATATGTTAGACATATCTTCAATAAAATATCAGTTGAGAGTCAGCGCCGTGTCCCCGTTTTATACCTTCTTTTGTCTTCGACATGTGCTGCGCTTGAACGAACCTTACTATATATTAAAGAGCACTTACGCTCTCGTGTCGAGAAAATTTCGGGCGTATAATTCCCATTGCTTTACTAAGACGAGAGTTTCAAGCGGGTTGCTGCGTGATGGCCTTGAAAAACAAGAGCAGGGTGTCGAGTCCAGTCGTCTATTGCAGGCATCTCCATTGGTCCCACCTATTAGTTTTCCGGATATGGGCTGACGGACTGGCGCCGTGTTGAGCTACTGCATGGCCGGCTCGGCGTCGACAGGTAGCCGCCTGGTGAAGACGAAGCTCCACTGAAGCCTACACTGAATGGCGGCGAGGTAGTCGACGATATCACGAAGGCGCTCACCTTGCTGCAGGCACGAACCTTTGACAGCGAATTCTCGTAGTCCCATTTCGCGGTATGGGCACCGGCGGCAGATGTGACCCGCTTCTCCGCAGTGACAGAAGAGCGGACGGTGGTCGGGACCCTGCCAAAGGTCAGCCTTCCATGCTATGCTGCGCGGGGTGACGGGTTGGCATGCTATAGGCGACAGCGGTGAACGTCGGAAGTGCGGTGTTACGAGGCTCTGGCAGGGGCACCGACGTGAACGGAACGACGGCGGCATAGGTTGTCGCTTCAGGCTAAGGCGATTCCAGCTGCGCTTTCGGAACTCCGAATGACCGCTGCAGTTGATCCCGAACTATGTCACCATTCGAAGTAACTTGAGACCGCAACGCTGGGAACTTCTCCCGGAGTTCTTCGCGCAAGACCTCTGGTTTTCTTTCGCCACTCGTCGCAGCAGAGGGCTTGAACTTCTGTAGAGTGTGGCATTGAGCAGCGAATAGATTGCCTGGTGCGCAGTTCTAACGTCTTCTCAATCGTCGTTGCTTCTGTCATAAATTCTGTTTCGGTCCTGGGCGGGTTGCGCATCCGTCCGGCGAAGAGCTCTTGTTATACACGGCACACTAGAATACGTACTCTCTTCTCATCAGACATTTGCGAGTCGTCGTGACTGAAAAGACGAGTCATATCTTTCGTGAATAGCGCAATGTTCTCGTTAGGAGCAGCACTCAGGCTTACAGCAGAACTTCAGCCCCTTCTGTTCTGAAGACGTTTGCGAAAGGCTTCAGGAACTCGCTGCTGAATAGGTGCAACGGTTTAACGAGGACTCAATTTTCGAGCGATGTGCTGGTAGGGTATTCCAATGAAAATTAGACGAGACTCAACTTGTCTTCAGGGTTCCACTTGTCGGCTCACACCCTCTCGAATGTCTCCAAACAGGTGTCCGGTCCTTCCTCTGAAACTCCGTTGAGGGTAGGTGGCTACCTTGATTGCTGAAGTATTACCGTTGAAGGCGACGCTGCTGACTTGGTGCTGACCTTGCCGCTCTGCTCGTGCTCTCGGGCAAGTTTTGCAGTTTCCTGTTGGCTCGGTAGGAGCGGAGTGACGTTGGCGATTTCTTCGGGATTCAGGATTGGATTGCAGTGCTTCGTGGGCGTTCGGTGCATGAACGCAGTCACCACACCTGCATCAGATGTCGCGTTGTAGTGACGGTGAAGAAAGCAACAAAACTGAATGAGCAAGCTAGCGTGTTAATTGGGCGTGCCTGTGCCCTCAGGAACAGGCTATTTTGAAAACAGCGATAGTTGTGAACACTGTCCGCAATCGCCGTAAATCTGATGAGGGGATAGCACGTCAGTTTTCATACACGAGTCATAGAAGATAATACAGCAACACTAAGGCGTGCGTGTCTTCCAGAAACTACTACACAGCTCGCGTGGCGCGTACATGCACTGAGATTACACAAGGATCGGTGACAACCGAAAGCACGTACAACCATCGAAAACATTCGAGAGACTTCCGATTCATGCAGGCAGGTCCTATGCTGACCGACATTAGGAGATGAAACGAGCTCTCAGCTGATAAAGAAATACACGTGTCAATATCGTAGTCTTGGGATGCAAAACCCGAGTTTCTTTTGTCTGGATCCGAGATCTCGGCACAAATAGATATGTCTCCCAAATTCTAGAATTAATTTATCCTTTCAGGCATGTTTTCAACATTCTCAAGTTGCAACCACCACGAGAGAAACAAAGCGTCCATGAAATTATGTGAATTCGCGTGGAGGAAGTAGCCAATACTGTACCACATTCAATGCAACTGATACAAAAGTCGAGATGATGACAGTGGGGTAACTCTCACTTGCATGAGCAGTAGCCAAAATGACCAAAAACTTCCGGACAATGGAATAAACGAACGCGAATACTTTAATTATATTCACGTCGTGACTGAATTATAAGCGGAAAATATCGGTGTCCTAATATGCATGAGAACACACACATGTGGCCACCGTTAACAGACGAGTGCTAAGAAGTTTCGCAAATAGCCACCAGGGGTCGCCTGCTAGCAGGTGCGGCTTGTGCACGCCCTTGGTAGAACAGCCGAGCGATTGAGCACATTCATTTTGCAGAGCGACTACGGAGCACTTCGTGTCCTTCTTTTCTTTGTGCCACCCGTGTGGAGCGATTCTGGCCTGTTTCTGGTGTTATTTGGAGCCCCTGATTTTTTCGCGTCACTGAAATTGCAGGTATGGTTGAATATTTTTACAGAAACTACAGCCGCAAAAATTTTACGGATTTTGCCCGGAGTACCATCGCAGCAGTTAAGTCAACCTTGGCGCCTTTCGTGCGCAACTAAGAGCCCGGCCATTGTAGCAAATGGTAATATGCAGACTATGCTTTCACTTATATCTTTCTTCAACATCTTGTGTACTTCTTTTTCCACATGTAAACGAATTCTACGGAACACGTGTACGAGCAACGGGCACACGCTCGCTCATCGTCTAAAGACGCCAGTTTAGCTTTCAACTGAAAACATAGTCGAGCTTTGACTTAGTGTTGCAAGGTACAATGTCTGCAGTAACATTGGTTTTACCGTCTGCCGCTTGACGACCAATTCGACAACCGCTTAGCATCGTGGTACGAAATACGGCTTTGTTGCCTTAGCCTCGAAGTTAGTGCACATAGCGTAAGCTTAACGCATAGGATATTATATTCTACGTACTTACGCTTTCTTTGATGCAGATGAAAAACGTATCCCTTGACTTTATGTACTTTTTAAGTGTTCCTCTTTCGTAGGTTTTTTTATGCGATGACGTTTGTCACGAGGCAACAACTGACGACCCAGTAACTGTAAACGGAAAACTAAATACTGATACTCAATACTGTAAACGGAATTCGCAATTGCGTCTTCACCTTAATTCTGCTCGTCCCTGTCTGGTCTGCGTGTTGTCCCGCAGAGACCATCTCGGGGGCGCCGTGTCATGGTGAGCGCGTGCAGAGGCTAGGCTTATGCGTATATAGGATTGTTCTCTCCGAGCCATGACGGCTACGCTAGCCCAATCAATCTGTGCAAAAGGCTCGCTGTTTATGAGCGCATGTACCGCGTTCTTTTTAGCATTTTGCGCGCTGCAGCACGTGCGCACATAAAAATCTGCATTGGAATCGTACAAGCACAAAAGGATGTTGGAGCTTACCGGAACAGCCTAGCGTGCTCTGATCAACCTTGTAGCTCCCTAACAACCAGCTGAGTATGTGTTTAGCGACCAAGAGTATGTCTTGTACACGCGCGCCTGCCCTCGCTCTTTATGTGGCTGCGCTCGTCAACTGGGCACAGACAGTTTCAAGCACCCTGGACATAATTACTCTGTTGGAAAGCTGTACTTTATTAGTTTTTTCGATCATTGTATTAAATGAACATGCGAAGTGTTCTGCAAGAAAACGGCGAAACTCGCATGAAAAGCACACAGCAAGAATGTAATAATTGCTTCATTTCATACGCTAGTTCCTTGATTCTCTGTTATGCAGCTACAAGGTTTTCCGAGGGCCATAAAGGTGCCGCATGATCAACCATTAACAAATCAAGCACACCGTAAACTGTAGTTAGCTCACGTGGTTCTCTTCCCCTTACAGCTCCCACGTGAACAGCCAATATGACGCTGATGGTGTTCGACGCTGTCTAATTCCGAAATAATGAACGCGGCAGTCAGTGGCGTCACGCCTTTTAATCGGCGCAGTGCACGTAGGATGACAATTATTTGACGTAAGCAATCTTTATTGCGATAGCTGCTGTGCGACGTTTGTAGCCGGTTATCACTGTCGCCGTAAGGTCCAAAAAGCTATGATTTCGTTGCCGCTTTCATGTCACTCAGTGTGCCAAGGAAACAACTCCAGGCGATTCCGCCATGCGAAGGCGTGTCACCAGCGGACCTGTAATAGTCGTCATATGAAAACTTGTGGTAAAGACTTTATTGCATCACTCATGATGTCTTAGCAACGACAGTCACAGTGGCTTTGTATTCGTTATAATATGAACTCAGCGGCATGATCGCAACCACAGTCCCATGTTTTGAAAATTTCAAAACAATGCACGTAAGTGCGCTGCTGTGCAGTCGGTTCAGCCGGATCGGTGTGGCATAGCATGCGAAATCTCTCCAACACGAAACTTGTAATGCACGCCCTCTTAGGTCCCATTGAAATCATTCCCATTGTAACTTTGAAATCACCGGCGACCACAGCCGTACTGTTATCGCAACTAACCCACACAAAGTGAGTAGCCATGAACCTTACGGGGCTATGAGCCATTGAATTTTTTTTGTTTTTTGTTTGCTTTTGTTGAGGAATTGGTAAGTTTTCGACGTGCTGTTCTGTATATTGGATGCGTTGTTCTAAACAATGCAAGCACTATTAACCACACTTTGCTGAGTGTTTGTCGACTCAGCGATACGGGGCTATTAACCATTGCACATTTCGCTTGCTTACAGACGTATCAGCCGTAGATTATATTTATGATGATAGTTGTTGATAGCTCCGCTGTAATAAACGGCCCCCGCGCCGCATGTATCCCGGGGTGCGAGGACAAGAGTGCTAGATGGGTGCCCACCACGGTTGCTCAGTCGGCTGGGGCACTCTCTTATCTTGTATCCAGACCGCGGACCACTGACCTGTTTTGGCCGGTGGATCCCGCGACACGTCAGGCTCACTTCGAATCTGTCAGGCCCGCGCCAGGTCCACGGGCCCGTGCGGGCGAGAAATGCGAGCGCATTTTTTTCTTGCAACGGTGCGCAATTTTTTTAGAGAATTCGCAGTCACCAGTTCTCGGAACAGTATAAACGCCCGTCGTATTCGGTGACCGAATCGGGAACACCATGATACGGACGAGCCACAGCACGGGGGAAAAATTGTTTTTTTACATCTTGCTGCGACCACAGCGTCGTGGTCAGATGACGCCACATTTTACTTCTTGGCCTTGGACCAACAATTTCCTACGTCGTGGGATAGCAGCCGGGATGACTTCGTCAGGTGTCCGAAAAAAAAAACTTCTGTGGATGCACATGCAAGGAAATGTCCCACCCCCCATCGCGGCATCCGTCACATTAATCTCGGAAGCAGTTCATTGCAACGAGTTCGCGGAGCTGCGCGGTCGAGATTATCCCTCACGGGCTGCGCTTTCGTCTGCTCTACGGGCCCGCGGTGTGGATGCTGTTGCGGGCAGGGCCAAGTATGGTGGCCCACACATGGCCGGTCCGCGGTCTGGTCCGTGGTGGTCCCTCGTCTGGATACACCTTTACCTACCATGAGATCGCGGGTTCCAGTCCCCGCCGTGGCGGCCGCATTTCGGTGCAGCGCGACGCCCATGTACTTGCGTTGTAGTGCACGTTAAAAGAACCTACAGGGGGGCCTAAGTTAAACCGAGGCACTCCGCTGCGATGCGCCTCATTATCTTATGGTGGTTTCGACACGTAGAACTCCATGATTTATTTGTAAATGAAAACGCTTTCTGGGAAGTATATGCAGCTATTTTGCACTGGGCGCAGTAAATATATGCGTGTTCCAAAGCGAAAGACGCTATATACAGCTGCCTAATTAGCAGTCACAACCATTCTAGCTTCCATGGTAGCTGTTGTCTGTCTGAACTATAAAGCTCTAATAGATAACTTCAAGCGAAACCAGTGTTCCAGCCCTTCATGGAGCTCTCATCGATGGTGACAACTCTTTTCCTCTTCTAGACTGGTGCCTGTTAGCGTTTCGACGTGAAAGCTTAACTTCAAAAGTACAAATGTAAATAAGAGCGTAGACAGAGTTTTACTGTTGACATTGTCAAATTGTAAACGGTCAACCATGCTTGGTTATAACTTGGAATGCTCAAATTGGATATTACGAAGTTTTCTGTTGACTTCTTTACACTAACAAATTTATATCTTAAAGTACTGTCTGAGCCCGCTGTAATAAAGACATCTCTGGCATCTTTTTCATAAATTGGTAATCAAGGAATGCAAGACATCAGAATGCATACCTCATGCAGCAGGACATCAGGCTACAGAACGTACCAAAATGCTACGGCAAATTATCTGTTTTCTTTTTCTACTCCAATATCTGAAAGAAAACATTATGGCAGAACAGATCTTACGATGGCTGTCCAGGGAAAAGCGAATAGTAATGAAGCAATGTTGTGATAGACCACATTCTTGAACTAAGGTTTACTTAACATGTGACGTGGTAATTCTAAATATTTTTGTTGCTTCAGCTATACGCCATAAACACCAATACTGTTCGACTTTCCTATGGCACTCGTTTTTTTTTGCCTGCGAATGAACATGAAAGCGTAGCGATGACAGCATGACATCAACGAAGTGGCGAAGGTGGAATGACGCAGAAAGAATTATCTCGCTTGAATGACAAATGGAATTGACGACGATGGCATGATGACCGTGAAATGTAGATTCTTATGTTAAGACAATGGTAAAATGACGGCAGTTGCAGTTGACATTCGTAGAAAATTGAGCTGACCAGGCCATGTAATGGGAAGGGCAGATAACGTGTGGTCAATTAGAAACGGAGTGGGTGCTAAGGTAGTGAAAGTGCATTCGAGGACGCTAAGATAATGGGTGGCTAGATGAAATTAGGAAAGTTCCAGGCTCAAGTGTCAATCAACTAGCGGAGGACAGGGCTCACTGGACATCGCCGGGAGATTTCTTCGTCCGGCAGTGAAGATGAAAACAGGCTGTTGATGCTGATGCTGATAACGATGACGAAGTGGCAACGACGACATGAGGACAATGAGGTGAAGACGACGATACGAGGACGATTGCGCGACGACGACAGCATGACGACAACCGGATCGGTAGAATGACGCCGATGGAATAATAAAGCGTGAAGACGGTATGAATCGGACGCATGATAAGGTCTGCGTGACAAAGACGCAATGACTTCGATGACACGACACGACATGACATGAGGCCTAATCACGACTAAACCACGTCGGCATGATTGAGACTGAATGACGAGAGAGGAATAACGCCATCGAATCGAGTAAGGTGTTAAGACGTCGACGGCATGAGACCAATAGCGGGACCATATTGAAATAATGACGATGGTGAAAAGACAACGTGAAAGCGATGGCTTGGCGACAGCGGTATGTCGACGACTGCTTGGAGAGCCGGATTTCAAGGTTTATATGATGACGGCAGAATGACCGCAATGACATTAGGCCGATGATATACCAACGAGTGAATGCCGGAAACTTTATTACGACGATGCATTCTAGACGACGGTAGGACACTCACATCGGGACAATGGCCATTACGACAAATGTATGATGACAATTGTGCAAGAATGACTTGACGCTGTGGATCCAGGCTGCCCTGTCGTCCCCTGATCCTGCCGCAGCGCGCTCGTTGCCGACTATTCAGTGATGAAAAAAAAACATCGCCTCAAAGGGCGCCACTCTGGTTTCCTGCGACATCGCCGTTACACTTTTGCCCACTCTGAAAACGAAAACTCGTCGTGCCACAGTTCATCGGTTATCACACTTCCACACATTGAAAAGTTGATATGGCTTCATGGAGGGCTCGCTTCACTTTATTAATTACGATGAACCCACTCAAATAAAAGGTTAAAAGGCGATTGATCAAGTAGTATAAATTCGCGACATATTACCGCGTATCATCCGTCATCCAATGGTTTCATTTCATTTATTGTAGCCTTCAAGGCCCGAAGACACTGCGTAAGGCGGGGGATGTGATGAGGTAGCACGACATATGCAAACGAAAATTAATAAGATAAATGTAACGAATGTGTTAATACATATCAAAATATATAGTACGCAAGTGTATTAATATTATAATACGCAAGTGTATTAATGGACTGTAAACAGTCCATTAATAAAATAACACCAAAACGCATGAGCTAATAAGGCACTGGTAACATTGGTGTCTGTATGAATAACAATGTAAACGGAAAACATGCTAACATCTTAGCGGAAAGCTGCTTGACGATGGGCTCATGAGATACTGAAGTTACCTTTTAATGGAATTATGCTGGACAGTTATTTCCCAAAAGAGTCACGGGTTGTACACGAGCCTGTGCTATCGGGGTGGGCGTTCCACAGGGTTATTCCGTTTGGAAAAAAAATGAAGAGGGTCATCACTGACGTGCGTTCGCGAATGTGTGCTTCAGGGTGACAATAATTAAGCCATGACGATAATCTTTATGGTCTGTGTACGGATTGTAATAAAAAGGATGCAAACGGCAGAGGGAATGCGACAAGAATAAGGAGATGGTAGGTCATGCGTGCTCTTCATAGCAGTTACGCTAGACCTTGGGCTATATTCAGAAGCAGTAAACCATGTGGAGCAATTCTGTGTTGCTTCTAGTATGTCAGCAAGGTATGATTATTTATTTGTTTGCTTATTCATTCATTGATACTCCAGTCACAGGAAGGGATTTTCGCATGGTGGGCGTATAAATACAAGCACAGATGAAATATTTACAAAAATTGAATATAATTTATTGATAGGAAAGACAGAGAGGCCGACTTGAGCTGGTGCGCTCTAGTCTGCTACTCTGCACTGTAATGACGATGATAAGAGAAGTGCTGAGTGCTTATGTACATGAGACAGTTGTCTCGCTAGAGCCACTCGTCGAGCTTGGTGTCCTGCAGAAACTTCAATAATACTTTTGTTGCACGCGTTGAAATTGCAGTGTCAGGCCATGGGTCGAGGATAGCTTCCTCCGACAGTGGTTGCCTGCCAACGCTGGCTAGGAAACTGTAACGTCCTTCGCTCCAGCATATATGCTGGGCAGTCGCACAGTACGTGTTGCAGTGTTTCGGGCATCCGGCAGTGTTCACAATCAGGGCTGTTCGATTGGCCGATAAGGTGTGCGTAGCGACGGGTGAAAGCAACGCCGAGCCGAATCCTGCGTAGCAGTGATGTTTTACTCCATGTAAGCTTCGGGGGCAAACAGAATTTACCATCTGTGTCAATCATATGTAGACATCTGTGAATGCTGTCATACTGGCCTCTGTAAGGCTTTGTAATGTCCTGCATGAGTGCCTCGATCATGGAGTTGGTACCAGGTCGCGATTAGGCAATCCGTACTTCATCAGAGGAAGAGAAGGCTGATCTTGCCTCACTATCACCGAATACATTGCCAAAAACACCACAATGACTAGGCACCCATTGAAAGGTGATCACGTGGCCACTTAACTCGGCACTGTGATGAAGTTCGACGATTTCCAGCACGAGTACATAGTATGGTCCTTTCCTTAAATTGCAAAAAAACAAAGAACAAAGGCCGAAAATGATTAGTAAACGAACATGGCAGGGCAACATAGGAGTAGTCGCAGCAGTACAGGAAGGTTTGTGACATATCTTAATTGTTCAAGAACACATAAAATATTCAGTGAATACATTATTATTATTTGTGGGGCGTAAAGTTGATAACAATAAAAACTTATTAACTATGTGGGCAGCAGGGAATCAATACAACAGAAAATAGATATTAATGGACACTGAGGCCTAATGATTAAGAGGAATGCCAGATAGCAGACGCATACTTGAGTGCCATCAACAAAAGCAAAATATATTCAAGTACATCACTGTCTCGAATGGGTTAATACTTTGTATCGGTCAAACAAGCCCGCGTAGGCGTCCGCTCTTGTTTTCAGCCGCAATGCCGGGTCAGCGAAAGAGAGAAACGTTTATTAAACGAAACAGTGTACCGAGCGAGGCCGGGTGTCACCCTAAGGTGGGAAGGCTCCTTAGTCCAGGAACCCTCTGGCTTCGACTGCCCTCCTTGCCCTGGCGAAGAGTTGTCGTTGGTCTTCCATGTCCCCGAGGGTTAGCTTGGCCTCCCACGTTTCACGGGTCAGCGAAAAAAAATATCAGCACTTTTAGCCTTAAGTTTTTGCTCGTAACTGTACGCGTGGTACGCAAGCTGTTATTTCTGGTAAGCAGCACGAGGTCGCGCGATCGAATCCCGGCCGCGACGGCCGCATTTCGATGGGGGCGAAATGCGAAAACAGCCGTCTGCTTAAATTTAGGTGCACGTTAAAGAACCCCAGGTGGTCAAAATTTCCAGAGTCCTCCCCTACGGCTTGCCTCATAATCAGAAAGTGGTTTTGGCACGTAAAACCCCAAATATTATTATTCTGGTAATCAAGCCGTAAGTTCCGTTGCCGGGAAACGGGATTGCTTGATCCTTCCGGGCAAATTGTTTCAATGTGTTTTCCACGATGACAATGGCTTGACATCAAGTCCTTATTAAGTCCGGATGAAAGGAGCTGAACTAATGTGATATGTAGTTTCACAGTTCGATGTTTGCGTCATGAATGTCGGGACCTTGCATTTCGTGGTTTTGTTTTATGTACCATCCTTCGCACCATTTTATAATTTTATTGACGTCATTCTTTAACAAACTTCAGTCCACACCAGAGTACTTGGGGCTGTACAAGACATAATCGTCTGTGTAAACAATTTATTTTGTCTTTGTGTTAGTAGGTAGGCCATAGATGCAGACTGAAAATAGCACCGGCGATAGGCCTGCGCTTTCCGCCGCACCATATTGAGACGTTTACTTATCTATATCGGGCGACCACGTTTCGCCGCCTAACAAATGTTATCTGACAGCGCGGGACGTGCCTGCATGAATCCGAAGTTTCTGGAAAGTTATCGATGCTTCATGCGCTGTGTGTTGTCGCCTAACCCTATGTTATCTGATTTCATTGCCTGACGCGTCTCCCCATCAGCAAGCAGCAACAGATCAGAAGTCTTCTCCGACGATACAAGGACTGCTTTTCGACTTCATAGAAGATTCGACAAACACCAGTTGCAAAGAATCGCATAACAACCGAAGAGTGCGCTCAACCACTCCGCCAGAGCCCTTAGCGAGTTTCGACAGAGAACGTGAAGCTATTAGGCAACAAGTCGACGAAATGCTCCGCGACGACATCATTCAACCGTCGAAAAGCCCGTGGGCGTCTCCAGTTGTTTTAGAGAAGAAAAAGGACGGAACCCTACGTTTATGCGTCCATTATCGTCGACTGAACAAAAACACGACTAAGGATGTATACCCCAGCCCACGGATGGAGGACGCATTGGATCGGCTCTGCAATGCTAAATACTTCTCATCGATGGACCTGAAGTCTGGCTACTGGCAAATAGAAGTCAACGAAAGGGATCGCGAAAAGACCGCCTTCATCACGCCAGACGGCTTCTATGAGTTCAAGGTTATGACATTTCCACTGTGCTCGGCGCCTACAACGTTCCAGCGCGTCATGGACACGGTGTTAGCAGGATTGAAGTGCCAGACCTGTCTTGTTTACTTGGATGACGTCGTGGTCTTCGTCGGAAATTTCGTCGATCACCTTAGGCGGCTTGCGACAGTACTAGAGGCCATCAAATCATCAGGGCTCAATCTGAAGCCAGAAAAGTGCCGCTTCGCTTACAATGAGTTTCTGTTCCTAGGCCACGTCATCAGCAAATCCGAGGTACGCCCGACACGCAGAAAACAGCTGCTTTCGCAAAGTTCCCGCAGTCCATCGACAAGAAGGCCGTGCGTAGATTCCCTGGCATGTGTACCTCCTACAGGCGCTTTGTCAAGGACTTTTCACGCATCGCTGAGCCGCTAACGTATCTAACCAAATCTGATGTCGAGTTCAAGTGGCAAACACCGCAGGCCGACGCATTTCAAGAACTAAAACGACGGATGCAGTCACCACCGGTACTTGCACATTTCGACGATGACGCCGATGCCGAAATCCACACTGACGCCAGTAGCCTAGGCCTCGGTGCCGTCCTAGTGCAGAAGAAAGACTGACATGAACGGGTGATATCATATGCTAGCCTGTCGCTGTGAAAAGCGGAAGGCAATTATTCTACGACTGAAAAGGAATGCCTCGCCATCATTTGGGCTACCGCAAAATTCCGCCCTTACCTATGTGGCAGGCCATTCAAAGTCGTCAGCGACCATCACGCGTTGTGTTGGCTAGCTAACATAAAGGACCCTTCAGGACGGCTGGCGCGGTGGAGCCTCAGACTGCAAGAATATGACGTCACCGTAATATACAAGTACGGAAGAAAGCACTCTGACGCCGACTGCTTATCACGCGCCCCCATCGATCCCCCGCCGCAAGAAGACAAGGACGACGACGCCTTCCTTGGAATAATAAGCACGGAAGATTTCACTAAACAGCAGCGAGCAGACCCGGAGCTAAAAGGCCTCGTCGAGTATTTGGAAGGGAACACCGACGTCGTCCCTAGGGCATTTAGGTGCGGGGTGTCTTCGTTCACGCTACAAAACAACCTACTTGTGAAGAAGTTCTCACCAGTCCGCGCCAGCTACCTTCTTGTACCGTCAGCGCTGCGTCCAGAAGTACTGCACGCCTTACACGACGATTCCACCGCTGGGCGCCTCGGATTCTCCCGGACGCTGTCGAGGATACAGGAAAGGTATTACTGGCCGCGTCCGACCGCCGACGTCGCCCGTTACGTCAAGACATGCCGAGACTGTCAACGACGCAAGACACCACCGACAAGGCCAGCGGGATTGCTACAGCCGATCGAACCTCCTCGTCGACCATTCCAGCAGATTGGGATGGATTTGTAGGGGCCGTTTCCGAGGTCAACATCCTGGAATAAGTGAGTCGTCGTGGTAACGGACTATCTGACCCGCTTCGCTGAAACTAAAGCTCTACCAAAAGGCAGCGCAGCCAAAGTGGCGAAATTTTTCGTCGAGAACATCCTGCTGCGACATGGTGCCCCAGAAGTCTTCATCGCCGATAAAGGAACGGCTTTTACAGCGGAGCTCACCCAAGCCATTCTGCAATATAGCCAGACAAGCTACAGGAGGACAACTGGCTACCATCCGCAAACGAATGGTCTCACGGAGCGCCTGAACAAGGCCCTCGCTGACATGCTAGCGATGTACGTCGACGTTGAACACAAGACGTGGGACGCGGTCCTGCCGTATGTAACATTCGCCTACAACACGGCGGTGCAAGAAACAACCCAGATCACGCCGTTCAAGTTAGTTTACGGCAGGAAACCGACGACGACGCTCGACGCCACGCTGCCGCACGTCACTGACGAGGAGAATCTTGACGTCGCTACCTATCTCCAGCGCGCCGAAGAAGCCCGACAGCTCGCCCGCCTACGGATCAAGAACCAGCAGAGGACCAACAGCCGACACTAAAACCTCCGACGACGCTTCGTCGACTACCAGCCCGGCGACAGTGTTGGTATGGACCCAGATACGCCGACGAAGATTCTGTGAGAAACTACTGCGACGCTATTTCGGACCCTACAAGGTCATCCGACGTATTGGCGCACTGGACTATGAGGTCGTGCCAGACGGCATTTTGCGTCCACAGCGGCGCCGCCCACGATCTGAAGTGGTCCACGTGGTGCGCCTTAAGCCCTTTTATGGACGCTGACGAACTTCCTTCTTTTATTGTTTTCTTTGCTTCGAATGGGCTTCTTTTTTTTACTTTCGTTTGCAGCATTGGGTCGATGCTATCTAAGAGGGGGGTAATGACACGTGTACTTATCTGTATCGGGTTACCACGTTTCGCCGCCTAACAAATGTTATATGAAAGCGCGGGAACTGCCTGCATGAATTCGAAGTTTCTGGAAAGTTATCGATGCTTCATGCGCTGTCTGTTGTCGCCTAACCCTATGTTATCTGATTTCATCGCCTGACGCGAATGGTGTAGAACTTTGTGGAAGGCACGCGGGTCCCAACGATTGCTCTGGAACATTCGACGACTGATGTATAAAAGCCGGCGTGCTTGACCCACTGATCAGATTTTCGATGATCACCGACTGTGTTCGCCGCTCTCGTTGTGATTTAAGTGTAGCCTGTTTTGTGGGTGCAGGTTCGCCCAATAAAAGCTAGTTTTGCTTTTGACAGTATTGCTACTGTGTTCTTTGACGTCACGACCACGTGACAATATGAAACAGTCGTCAGAGGGAAATCGCACATCTTATTACATGTGAACAGAACGCAACCTCTTAAGATTGTCGGGTTTGACATCGAAGTTATTCATTGAGTCCCGTCAAAGGACAAATAAAAACCCTTTATCATAGTAAAGTACTACTCTCGCAAAGTGAGGGACCGGGTTCTGAGAGCGGCAAAAAAGTAGAGTTTGAACACGTCCACCTTGGGATTCAAGGATAGTTGGCCAGTGTTCGTAAGTGAACACCTTTGTCCATCAAATAAGATATCTTTAGCAAAAGCACTGAATGCACACAGCGAAAGAAATTCGAAGTTCGCCTAGGTGATAGACGGCAAAGTGTCGATGCGCAAGACTGAAAATTCGATGCTTCTGCATGTGACATGCGCAGAGGACCTCGATAGAGTACAGTTACTAATCGAGATTATTAATAACGCAAAGGTTCAAAGGGGGTGGTAGAAACATAAAAACATATCAGTGTTCCATTGCACTATCCGCAGCATAACGGAAAATTTAGACCAGTTCGAAATTGTTGAAACAGTTGAAATTCATTTCAAAACGATAAATCGCAACAGCAGAAACATGGCTAAAAATGAGTACGTAAATATACCTGCATACGTGATGATTTCACAACTGAGAGCGCATGCGACACGTGGCGGTGGAGTAGCCATGTTTATCAGAACGAGCTCTGTTTCCAGCGTCTAATTGATATCTCGAGCTTTACCATTCTGCAGAAACGCGATTTGCTACTATTCAATGTGGTGTCAAAGCTGGTGTAGTATATCGCCTCCCATGCTAAAGGGTAGATTACTCCATATCCGTCATGGAAAGTGTGCTGATTCAATGTGTAACCTCACATTCCCAAATAATATTCTGTGGGTGACTTCAATATAGATCTGCTGAAGGATCAGTGCCATGACAACTTGTTTCTCCTACAATCATTTAACATTCGACATGTTATAACCAGACAAACACGTTTCCGTAAAAGTTCTGCCACACTTATTGATTACATGCTGTGCAGTCGTGATGCTAACGTAGCAGCTGGCGTTTAGGATTTTGCATTCGCTGATCACCACTCGACTTCTCTTTTCCTTCCAAAATCGCATTTCCATCATACTCGTAAAACAGTAAACTTGCTCCCGATATATCACACACGCGGTAAATATTCGCAAGTAGGCACCCTCTTGCAACACACTATGTTCGAAACTCTCTATATCGACGGCGTGGAAGCAGAATGTGGTAGAATTATTTGCAATATCACGAATGCAATAAGGTGGTCATCGCATACGTGCACACGACGTAGATATGATCACGCCATATGTCCTTGGATAACAGCACATTCTAGCTCTATTGAAGAAAAGTGATTACTATTACAATGAGCTGAAGTTAACCAAAACAAATGAACATTACAAGGCTCAATTGAAGTCCTTCTGAAATCAGTCAGTTGGGCTAATGCGTAAATCTAAAAGGGCATGTTATGCACGTCTTGTTGGCCGTTGCGATACAAAACAAACATGGCAAATAGTCGGAAAAGTGGCGGGGATCGATAACAAAAAGATCTCCCTTACAACGTCACAAGTAGCCTTACAAAAAATTTTAATGATTACTTTGCCGCGGTTGGCGAAAGCATTACGAAGCAATTAAGTGCGCACGGCCCACCACTTATGTTAAAAGAAGTGAAATAAGATTTAGCTTTCAGATCATAACAGAAGCGCTGGGACCACAGGGATTGGGTATACAAGGTAGGGTACTGAAAGACCATCCAGATGTATTGAGTGATCCACTTTGTCATTTCTTTAACCATTCATTAAATTCGAATTCCTACCCAGGTGTATTAAAAATGGCTATAAAGCTGTACCAGTATACAAAACGGGCAACCGTAATATTCCCGGCAGCTACAGACCGATATCTGTATTGTGTAGTGAAGAATATCTTTGAAAAACTAATCGCTCAACAAAGGAAGGACTTCCTTAGCTAGAATAACTTAATTTGCCCGGAGCAGCATGGCTTCGTCCCAGTGAAATCCACATGAACAGCTTGTCCTACTTCCTTTCAAATACTCAACGCTGCCCTCAACCATCAAATGATCGCTTTTGAAATTTTTGACGACATAAAACACGCGTTTGATACCATTAGTCACTCGGCACTACTCGAAAAAACTGAAGTGCTATGGTATTATCGATGGCGCTGATGACTTCTTTTCCAGTTATCTCACATCGTGAAAGCACAAAGTAGTAATTGACAGTCTTCTATCCGAATATAGGAATGTCACATGTGGTGTACCGCAAGGATCCGTATTGGGTACCATTTTGTACGTTCTATACGTCAATTATTTCCCGCGAATTTTACAATCGTCTAAAGCATTAATATATGAGGACGATACTCTAATTTTATTTACAGGTAGTTCACTAGAAACCTTACAATATACTGTATTCAATAAACTACTAGCTCTTTCAATGTGGTTTCGTGAAAATCAACTGCTACTAAATGCCGATAAAAGAAAATACATTATTTCTCGTTCACAAATGAAAAGTGTGAAATACGTTTCAATTAGCATATCATTAAACAATCGAACCATTGAAAGTGTTCCGACTATTAAATATTTAAGCATTATACTTGACAGTAACCCTAACTGCAGAGACCAAACCAATACCTTTTCCAAAAGTTGTCATCTGTTGAACATTCCTACGAGCCCGTCAATATTTTGATTAGACGTTGCTACGAACATTATATTTTAGCCTGTTTCATTTCATTTCATTTCATTTTATTACCTTAAAGACCCCATTCGGGGTATTACATAAGGGGTGGTTAACATGTGAACATAGGAAAAGGCAGGTGTTACATTGAAATACAAGTTTCAACAGTTTCTAGAAATTGTGAATGACATGTGATGGCAGCGACATTAATGGGTAGGTCGTTCCAGTCCTTGGCAGCTCGAGGAAAAAATGATGATTGAAAAGTGACAGTTCGTGTTCGAAGACGAGAAACTTGGAGTTGATGGCTGGTGCGCTGTGACATGCGTGAAGATGATGGCGTGACGTAAGGCGGGCGGCTTAGTGAGCTGTAAAAAAATTTGTGATAAAGAGAGAGCGCGGCGATGCGACGACGAAAAGCAAGAGATGCCAAGCTAGATTGTGGCTTTAAGTGTGAAACGCTGATGTTATATGAATATGAAGAATGGATGAATCTAGTCGCACGATTCTGAACCGACTCGAGTGCATTGATGATATATGTTTGATGAGGGTTCCAGATGGCGGCGGCATATTCCAGTTGTGGCCTGACAAATGATTTGTATGCGAGTAGTTTGACGTGCTGTGGAGCATGACGAAGATGATGCCTCATGAACCCAAGGGACTTGTTTGCTGACGAGATTACGTTAGTAGCATGCGCATTCCATGTGTTTCATTGCCACCTTAGCTATTATTGTGAATCGTGGGGCCGAACGTACATAATATACCTTAGTCCGTCCTTGCGATCGCAAAAACGAGCTGTTCGTGTGATTACTTTCTCCTCGGCGCGTCATCCCTCTAATCCTCTATTTCAGAGGCTGCGTATACTGCCATTTACTGACAAACCGGAGCAAAGCATTTCCTGCTTAGCAAATCAAAAAATAAACACGAACACACCTCTGCCGCGTACGTTTTTCACGTTTCCGTCGTTAAACACACGGCATGCACGCAACGGTCATCTTAATCTCCCTCTATGTGGGAATGTGTGCGGCGAAAGTGCAATTCAATTCTCTGGTGTTAAGCTGTGGAATAATTTGCTCTTGAAATAAAACTCGCAAGAAATTTTGAGATTACATGCGAATGCCACTTCTTATCTTACCAAGCATGTTCTTCAGTTTTTGTTAAAAAAAAAGAAAAAAGGGAAAAAATCATGTGTATCGTATTTTGCTGTTGTTTATTTTGTTCTTTTTTAGCGCATTTCTATGACTATCTATAGTATTTACCGCTTATGTATGATACTTTCGCTATTTGTTTTGTATAAGGCTGCTGATTATTGCAATATATTTGTTTGTATTGACCCGCCAATAGCCAATTTAGGCTATGGTACCAAATATCTTTGTACGCACTTTTCATATTATTGTGTAATAAATTCCCTTTTGATGATTTGATTCGATTTAAAAGTATTTCATCAAAGTGAATAAATATCGGGCTAGCCAAGAAATAAGGTTTTACAAGCAGATGACGATTCGGTAGACGGCCTAATGCCTTTGAAAAGGCAAAGAATACTGCGTCAACTTCTGTCAGACCCTCCACTGACTCCAATATGTCGAGTTCGAACTCGGCCAGCTGATTCTCAGAAGATATTGTTTTCGGAATCCGTGCTGGTGCTGGCAGAAAAAGTTATTTGACTCAAGGAGTAACTCGCTCGGTCGGAACAAATAACGTGCTCAAGAAGTTTGGACCGTACCCTTATTAGTTACATAGGGCGGTATTTCCGTACGTCTCATAGTTTACAGGCTTGTAGATTGATATGATTTCGGCCGTTAACCGTTCATGAGACATGTCGCCGGCGCTCAATAACTGCATAAACTCGCATGATAGAAGACCTCATAATGAAGGTGTATTTTTAAAACCTTGTTACAACAACGGTCACAACCAATGGAGGAGTCAGAACCACTGACAGCCTATCTCTGAAGAAACCGTCTCACTTTTCAAAATGACTATATTTAAATATTGCCTGCAATTTTAGCCGAGAAACTTGGTATATGGTCTCAACCTATCGGCATTTTTTTAGTTTCATGCAGCCTCTTCAACCGCAGCGTATACATTGCAAGAAGGAATCCTTCTAAGAGAGTATAATTCATGTAGTAAGAGATACGGCGATTCCGTGCAACATATTTACGCCGTACAAGCAGTTTCACGCACATAAATGAACACTAACGTTATTAGGCGCACAACATGATCATATTTGCCCAGTATAGATTATGGAAGGCTGTGGGAATTCCGTTTACCTGACCAAAGTGGAGGCCAGGACTGTCAATATTAGTGAGCTCAGGTGGATTACGCATGGCGCCAGTGCCGCATCTTCATCTGGGAGTTGACGTTCATCCCACAGCAGAATAAACCTACACTTGCGTAACGAGACAGGTGGCTCCCCAAACAAATAGTCCTATGCTACCCCAAAACACCACGTTATACGCGATTTTCTAAGTGATTTGGCCTCTTAGGATATGACTAATAAAAATCGGGCCGTTCGGTCTCCGGGTTTAAGCGAGGGTTATTTGACAGGCTGTATTTACTTTTTTTCGAATACTGTTCGCCCTTTTCGGGCTGGTACAGGGTGGGAGGAGTGACAAATTTTGTCAACACATCAAGCAATCAAGCAATGAAACAAAATAAATACATCACGAGAGGTACAATTGCAGCATCCGTTCATATGATTGTACAGTCATTTTGTCATCAAAAATCTGCACATCAAGGGCATTCCAGTCTTCAATTGTGTTAACATGGGGAGAATATTTAAAGAAACATCAGTTCTGGCATTGCAATGCATAAACACATAAGGGTGATTCACACGGGGAGAGAGTCTGCCAGGACGTAACCAATAGCGCGACTCATCTAAGTTAAATTTATTAGTAGAGAGCTGGTACAAAAACTTCAGTCGTGCGATTTTTCTGTGTGTTGCCAGTGTCGATAAATTTGCCCTAGCGAGCAAAGTCGTTACGGACTGTGATTTGGGATACGCTGAAAATATAAACCGTACTGCAAGTCTCTGAATGCGTTCAAGTTGGTTAATCTGATATTGCTGGTGAGGATCCCATATACCACTAGCATATTCCCAAGAAAGGCGTACGACAGCTGCATACGCCTTAAGTTTAACTGCAGGCGTGGCGTGCGCCAATTTTCTTTTCAAAAATCCAAGTTTCCGCTGAGCAGATCGACATATGTTATTTACTTGATCCTTGCAATTGAGGTTATTTCAGATGGTGACACCAATATACTTTAGTTTTGTCCTGCGCGCTGTTTGTTTGTTGCCTGCAAAGTACTTAAAATACAGTGGTATTTTCTTATTCGAGACAGTCATACACGCTGTCTTTTGAAAATTAATCTCCATATTCCATTTGGAGCACCAATTGTGGATTCCTTCCAAGGATTTATTCAGTAATTTTTGATCATCTATTGATTTCACTGGGCAGAACAATATACAATCGTCCGCAAATAAACGAACCTCAACGCTGGTATCTATATGCTCGGCTATATCATTATTGTAAATCAAGAATAATATTGACCCCAACACAGACCCTTGCGGTACACCAGAAGAAACGGGTAAACCTTGGGAGTGTTGGCCATTAATTTCAACAAATTGCAGTCTATTGGTCAAGTATGCTTGAATCCAACTAATGATCTGTTCGTTGACCCCAAGGTCAAAGCTTGCTAATCAGCTTGCTGTGACAGACCTTATCGAATGCCTTGGACATATTAATTGAAATTATGTCAACTTGCGCTTTCGAGATGACTGCCTCAGCAAAGCTGTGGATAGTTCAAACAGTTCGGTGATAGTTGATAGACTTCTTCGAAAGCCATGCTGCTTACTGTAGAAAAGATTATTTTGTACGTACTGAACTAACTCCTTAGCAATTATGTGTTCCAGGACCTTGCATATTGTGCACATAATAGAAATCGGGCGATAATTCTCAATACAAGCTTGTTTCCAGATTTGCAAATTGGTTTTACCCTTGCCATCAGCCAGTCAGTAGGTATAATACCGCTATGAAGCGATAACGAAAAAAGCTTTTCGAGAAAGCATGCCACCCACTCTGAATAACGTTTAAGAAAAGCGTTTGGAATCTTATCCGCACCCGGTGACTTTTTGTCGTCTAGTCTTAGCAAGGCAGCAATTATGCCTTCTTTGGTGATAACAATACCGTTTCTGGAAAGATTAATGTCCGGGTCTTTGGCGACATTACTATCATCCTTTGAAGTGAATACAGAGCAGAAGTACTTGTTAAATGCGTCAGCAAGGAGGGAGGGTTCAGAACACGACATGCCATCTACAAGAACGGCTTCGATTGTGTCTCTACTCCTTGACATGTACCTCCAAAATTTCTCCAGCAATTCTGGCATATATTTAGTCAACGTATTGGAAAGGAAAAAAACAGCTTTTTTTAACTCGCTACGCACTTGCGCACTCAGGTTACTGATAGCTGTCGCATCTCTTTGAATTCTCCGACATGCACGGCGCAGTCGCCGTTTTAGAATAATATTTCGTGTAATCCATGGGTTTGGCCTATCTGTCCTTTTTGTTTTTTGGGAACATATTTGAGCAAGCAATCATTTACGACTCCCAGGAAATAACGCCAAAGCCAATTTAAGTCTTCATGATGTGTCATTTCATCGACACCAATTTGCTTTGTGGTCGGATATTCCTTCTTCCACATCAATTTCTTAATCAAACGTTCCCTTGGATAGAAACAATATGTCCAACGTCGTCGAACTTGCCACACGCACTCGCGTTGGAGACGAGACCACTTGAATGAGACCGAGCTCAGCCATTGTTTCTAACATACTGTCTGCATGAATCCTATGAGTGGAACTTCAGATTCTTGCCGCTCAATCTACACCAGGCAAATCGAAGTCACCAGTGATTATTATTCTCGCTTTCTTACTTAAAGTTGTTAGGTAATTATCAAGGCTTTCAAAAAATTCCACAGAGATGCCAGGAGGCCTATAGATGACGCCCACTAACAACACGGTATTTACAATAAATAATCGGCACCAAACATTTTCATGGCCTTCAAATGACGGTAAGGGCTTGTATTTGAGTGGTTTCTTTAACAATAGCGCAACGCCCCCGCCTCTGTTAATCTGTCATTTCGCAAGACATTATAGGAACAAGGAAAAACTTGATCACTCGCCATATCAACTCTCAACCATGTTTCTGTAATAGCTATTATGTCAGGGTCATGCGCTAAAGCCAATCCTGCAAGCAACTTAGTCTTATTCACAATGCTTTCGGCATTCCAATTCACGAGACGTATTTCATGCCGCTTCTCTTGTCAATCACGGTTCAGTGAAGGGTTTCTTTTGCTACCGCGCATCTTTACCCGCGTGCCAGATTGTTCATTCCACAAGTAGGCTTCATCATCCACAAAAAGTTTATCGTGCACGAGCTTAACTTTGGCTCCTCGACTTTTATCGGCCTTAGCACTTTCCCAAAGGTGTGTTCGCTTTTCCAGTTTCAGTTTCAGTTTATTGATGCGCTTGAAATGTTTTACAGAAAAAGTAACTCTACGAGGCCCCATAGTCAAAGACTGGGGAGGGACCTCCAACAATAAGCACATAGAAAAAGTACACTTCATACGATTAACAACAGCAGTTGCAATCCTAGGAACAGAAAATATTAACAAAGTCGAGTCATAGTAATAACAATAAAGTGTAAACATAAAAAGCAGATCCTAGGAGTATTATTCAACATACAGAAGCCTAAAAAATATACAACACGATCACTTTCCCAACAAGTGGTGACGAATTTTCGTCTTAAATAAACGAATGGAAGGAGATTATTTGATGGAGGGTGGTAGTGAATTCCATATTGATGTTGCCAAAAAGTTCGCTGTAAGTTTGCCGTAATTAGTCCTTGGTTTCGGTAGGAGGTAATTATTATGGTGTGAAAATCCTGTGCCAGTGAAATGGGGGGTTCGGTCTTTTGATATCGACTAAATTGGTAATTCTCTTCGACAATATTTATACCTCAGGACACTAAGAGAACATTCATTTAAATCCAATACTGACAAAATATTATATGTGTGGAGTAATGGCAGAGCACTACATGAAAAATGGCTTTAACTGATTATTCTCAAAGCTTGGTTTTGGGTTTGTTGCAGGGGTGCCAAGTGAGTTGCGTAAGTATTGCCCCACGAAGAAATGCAGTAAGAGATGTGGCTGTGAAGAAATGCGTAGTAGAGTGAACTTAATATACGTATAAGAAAATAGGGGGACTTTTATTAGTATTCTGCTACCATATGCTGTTTTACGGGTTAATAAGGATATGTGAGTTGTCAATTTCAAATGATTGTCGAGTTCAACTCCAAGAAATGTTGCATGGTCAACAGCCTGAAGAGCAGTCGGAGCAATGGTAATGCATGGCTTCTTCTGTACGCTTTTTTGCGGGGGGTGGTGGAAATTAAATTTCGATTTAGTAGCATTAATATTAAGCATATTATCTCTGCACCAATTACCGATTTTAGCCAAGTTAGCATTAAGGTAAGATATTAGCGATTCCAAGGAAGTGTATTGAGCATTGTGGAACCCCTATGTCAGTTAGTTTGGTACGCGAGTGAGTATCAGAAATAGATCCGATATGTTTTCGATCATGTAAATAACTGCGTATTAGGGAAAGTGCTGGACCACACACGCCAACAGCGTTTAGTTTAGCAAAAAGTATGTCATGATTTAATGAATCGAATGATTTAGAAAAAGCAATAAAGGTAACAGCCAATTTACCTGTGTCAATGGCTGTTTTAAGATGATCAGTTAAAGTAATGAGCGCTAATTCAGTTGAGTAACCAGATCGAAAGCCAAATTGATTAGATGACAAAGTACTGAACATTGTGAAATAGCTAGTTAAACGTACTACGAATAATTTTTCAATTACCTTGCTGAAACATGATAAAATAGATATATGGCGGTAGTTTAAAAACGAGTTCTTGCTACCCTTTTTGAAAACAGGAATACCTTTGCCGATTTTTAAGCAGGTAGTAAAGACGCCAGTTTTTGAAGATTAGATTTATTATGGTGTGAGAGTGTGTCACTGATAGGATGAGCTATAAGCTTTACATGAGATGAGTTGAAGTTATCTAAACCAGCTCCAGTGTTTTTTAAGCTCAGAATGGTCATGCGCACTTCTTCTAGGGAAACTGGACAGAGAAAAAAAACTGTATTGCAAGCGATGATAAGCCTTGTCGATGCCAACTGAGAGACGTGGCTGGTCGGGGCGAAAAAATCGACAAAGGCGTTAGCAATGGCTGAAGAATTGTTAAGAGTTTGTTCAAAAACTTGAATAGCAGTTATGGCGGGGTTTGGCGATGTTCTATATAAAAGTTCATTGATAATTTTCCATTGTTTTTTTAGAATCGTTGCCAGCACGGTCAATTTCCTTTTCATAATACTCTGTTTCAGCGCTTTCAAGAAGCCTGCTCAAAATATTCGAGTAGCACTTGTAACGAGCCAGGAACGTCAGATTGAATGGCTGCTTTTGTTGTTTTTTTATACAGACTATCTTTTCTGCGAACGCATTTGAGAAGATTATCAGTCATCCACGGACAACGAGGAAAAGCGATCCTTTTCTTACTCGTGGCTATTGCGGTTGATCCGGAAGTAGCGTTAGAAATTATATTGCAAAACAATTCGAAGGCGATTTCTGGATTATTTTGAGTCGTAACGGGGTTCCAATTAAGTTCCTAACAAATGAAGTTTTGTCGAGATTTTTTTCTTTTAGCATGCATTTCTGGAATATTCATATTGGAATTTATACGCACGAATATTGGATAATGATAAGTTAGTGAACATCAATGACACCAGATCCAGAAGTAATCATGAGGTTCGACAATGCATGGGCAATTAATGTATCCGGACCATTTATATTCCGCCGAGTAGGTACAGTTACAAGTGATTCGAGTCCATGTCCATTCGAAATATCTGCATAAGCAGTGTATGATGAACTGTGAACATCTAAAAGATTAATATTGATCTCACCTATAATAATGATGTTTTTGCCCTCTAGCGATAGCGTGTGGAAAACATGGATTAGTTCTAAACAAGAATCAATAATGAATGACGAATGCGATCGATAAATAGAACCAACCACTAAATTTTTGGCGTCAATATCGAGAAATGATACGTTCAGCTCAATCCACACTGATTTGCAAATTACTTGATTAATTGTTAAGTCCCGACGCCTGGAATATTCTCTGATAAAATGAAGACAGCTGCGCCGCCATGACTGCTGTCAGTCCGGTGACAGTATTCAGTTGTATAAGATGAAAAATAGCACAAGTTGTTATCGGCTTCGCTGAGCCAGGTTTCACTTCCACATATGATCGAGAAGTCGTGTTGACAGGATGATAGGAGTGTTTTCGGCGCGTAATCATCAGAAATGCTTATTTTCGAGCCTTTCGGTTTATGGCACTTCTTGAGAAGAGCTGCCTTTTCACTGAAGTTATAACGCTTCATGAAGACTGGCTGATCCCGGTTATCTTTCTTCTTCCCAAGCCAGTGAATTTACTCTAAAGACGACCCGTAAACCTCAAGGCGGTTCAAAAAAATTTCTTTTAACACTTTCCGTTCAATATCGTCCCGAGTTTTTTTTTGCGTTTTCCTTGACTCCGTAAACAATGACGTTATTCCGCCTTGATTTGTCTTCTAAGTCAGTTATCCTTTCTTGCTGGTTTCTGCTCAAGATCACTAACTGTACTTTCAAGTTCTTGTACCTTATTGCACACATCTTTGTGGGTATCGACTTTTTCCTAAAGCCTTATAAGCTTAGTCTCTGCATTTTTGCTTGGTTGGCTAATACTTCTTTAAGCATTTCCTCAACAATAGAACCCGGGTTAGTTTCCACATCCCCGGAAAGCACGATTTCAAAGTACAACCATAACATACTCAAAATTTCACGACACTTCATTGGGAGTGGCAGTACAATAATGCAAGGATCGTCTGAACGAAAACATGATGCGCAAGGATAGTAACGAACATATAAAATAACCCAGGCATATCTAGGCGACAAGGCCGCTCCAGCGCTGCCGCTCCCTCTGAAGGTTGTCGGCTGCAGGACAGGCTTCATATGGTTCCAGGCAGTCGGTAACGTCCCTGCGGTTGGATGATGCAACTTGTGGCGCTGTCCCCTTGAAGGTCAGCCGGCGTCTCCAGCAAAAAGGCAGTTGTTGCGTTGCTTGTGTTTACGCAACTCGTGATCAGCGGAAATACCTGTAAAATAACCCAAGCATATTTAGGCGGCACGGTCGCTCCAGCGCTGCCGCTCCCACTGAAGGTTGTCGGCTGCAGGACAGGCTTTATATGATCCCAGGCTGTCGGTGACGTCCATGCGGTTAGATGATGCAACGGGGTGGCGCTGTTCCCTTGAAGGTCAGCCGGCGTCTCCAGCAAAAATGCAGTTGTTCCATGGCTTGTGTTTACGTAACTCGTAATCAGCGGCAGTATCTGTAAAATAACCGAGGCATATTTGGGCGACATGGTCACTCTAGGACTGCTGCTCCCACTAAAGCTTTTCGGCTGCAGGACAGGCTTTATATGGTTCAAGGCCGTCGGTGACGTCCCTGCGGTTGGATGATGCAACTTATGGCACTGTTCCCTTGAAGCTCAGCCGGCGTTTCCAGTCAAAAGGCAGTTGTTGCATTGCTTGTGTTTACGTAACTCGTAATCAGCGGCAATATCTGTAAAATAACCCAGGCATATTTAGGTGACATGGTCTCTCCAGCACTGCCGGTCCCACTGAAGGTTGTCGGTTGCAGGACAGGCTTTATACGGTTCCAGGCCGTCGGTGACATCCCTGCGGTTCGACGATGCAACCTATGACACTGTTTCCTTGAAGGTCAACCAGCGTTTCCAGCAAAAAGGCAGTTGTTCCGTTCATTGTGCTGACGTAACTCGTAATCAGCGGCAATATCTGTAAAATAACCCACGCATATTTAGGCGACATGGTCGCTCCAGCACTGCCGCTCCCACTGAAGGCTGTCGCTTGCTGGACAGGCTTTATATGGTTCCAGGCCGTCGGTGACGTCCCTGCGGTTGAATTATGCAACGGGGTGGCGCTGTTCCCTTGAAGGTCAGCCGGTGTTTCCAGCAAAAAGGCAGTTGTTCCGTTGCTTGTGTTTTTTACGTGACTCGTAATCAGCGGCAACATCTGTAAACTAAGCCAGGCATATTTAGGCGACATGGTTGCTCCAGCACTGCCGCTCCCACTAAAGGTTGTCGGTTGCAGGACAGGCTTTATATGGTTCCAGGCCGTCGGTGACGTCCCTGCGGTTCGACGATGCAACCTATGACACTGTTTCCTTGAAGGTCAACCAGCGTTTCCAGCAAAAAGGCAGTTGTTGCATTGCTTGTGTTTATGTAACTCGTTATCAGCGGCAATATCTGTAAAATAAACCAGGCATATTTAGGTGACATGGTCGCTCCAGCGCTGCTGCTCCCACTGATGGTTGTCGGCTGCAGGACAGGCTTTTTATGGTTTCAGGCCATCGGTGACGTCCCTGCGGTTGGATGATGCAACTTATAGCACTGTTTCCTTGAAGATCAGCCGGCGTTTCCAGCGAAAAGACTTGTTCCGTTGCTTGTGCTGAGGTAACTCGTCATCCGCGGCAATATATGTAACATAACCCAGGCATATTGTGGCGACATGGTCGCTCCTGCGCTGCCACTCCCACTGAAAGTTGTCGGCTGCAGGACAGGCTTTATATGGTCCCAGGCCGTCGGTGACGGCCCTGCGATTGAGTAATGCAACGGGGTGGCGCAGTTCCCTAAAAGGTCAGCCGGCGTTTCCAGCAAAAAGGAAGTTGTTCCATTACTTGTGCTGACGTAACTCGTAATCAGCGGCAATATCTGTAAGATAACCCAGGCATATTTAGGTGACATGGTCGCTCCAGCGCTGCCGCTCCCACTGAAGGTTGTCGGCTGCAGGACAGGGTTTGTATGGTTCCAGGCCGTCGGTGACGTCCCTGCGGTTCGATGATGCAACTTATGGCCCTGTTCCTTTGAAGGTGAGGCGGCGTTTCCAGCAAAAAGGCATTTCCTCTGTTGCTTGTGCTTAAGTAACTCATAATTAGCGGCAATATGTGTAAGATAACCCAGGCATATTTAGGCGACATGGTCGCTCCAGCACTGCTGCTCCCACTTAAGGTTGTTGGCTGCAGGGCAAGCTTTATATAGTTCCGGGCCGTCGGTGACGTCCCTGCGGTTGGACGATGCAACTTATGGCACTGTTCCATTGAAGTTCAGCGGGCGTTTTTCCTGCAAAAAGGCAGTTGCTCCATTGCTTGTGTTTACGTAACTCGTAATAAGCGGCAATATCGGTCAAATAACTCAGGCATAGTTAGGCTACATGGTCGCTCCAGCGCTGCCGCTCCCACTGAAGGTTGTCGGCTGCAGGACAGGCTTTATATGGTTCCAGGCCGTCGGTGACGTACCAGCGGTTGGATGATTCAACGGGGTGGCGTTGTTCCCTTGAAGGTCAGCCGGCATTTGCAGCAAAAAGTCAGTTGTTCCGTTGCTTGTGGTGACGTAACTCATAATCAGCGGCAATATCTGGAAAATAACCCAGGCATATTTAGGCCGCATGGTCACTCCAGCGCTGCTGCTTCCACTTTCCTAAATTTTAAAGTTCTCAGTTCTAATGATCCTAAGCTCACGCGCTACAGTTTACATTTTGTTGTAGCAATTTGCATGGCTAGCAATGGCACAAACCAACGCTACAAGTAGCAGATCAGGTATAGCTATAGAAATACTCAACTATATCGACATAAGTATAGCCGCGCCCGTAGCACAATCGCTGGAGCATTGCACGTATAATGCGGATCATATCAGTTCCGCTCTCAATATCAGCAAGTTGGTTGAAGCCCTGAGTCTAGTTTTTCCTATCATTCTTACATTTAAATTAGCACCAAACCCGCGCCTAAACATTCGCTTATTCATTTTATATAAACTCTTAAAATAACGAATGACAAATATAAACAACCATGCCGCCTGAACCGTTTCGCCAGAGAACAAGGAGCTCTAAAATATTTTTTCTTCTATCCAGTGTTGCAATTCATTGTAGTGTATTTTTGGCAGTATTTTACATCAGTAACAAATGTCGGTGATCTGGATTTTCGCAGGACGACATGACGGAGCTCAAGCATTGGCAAGATGTTTTGAGCTATGCCACTCTAATGAAGAGCCTGCACGCAGACTTCGCGGAGCCATCTACTCTTGCTGCACAACTGATGGAACTACGAACAGCACACGGGCAAATGGCCCTGAATCTTCCTCTCTACTGCACTGCCACACCCCTGCACATTTGCAAACTATTTGACCAACTACCAGAACTGAATGATCTTCTCCTTTGGGTGGGAGCTGAAGTGGTTGAGGTCGTCTACGGGAAACTTTCCGTACGCCTATACGACGGTACACAAGCAGTTTGCCACTTTCGAGTCATGGAAGTCGTTGCCATATATCTGCACTGTGTTCTCGCTCGACATCATTGTGTGGACAGTCTACAGGTATTACCGAGTACGCGCAGTTAAGGCTTCTTCTCTGTGCTTCTCAGACATGTTTGTTCTGTCTTGAAATTTTTTCTACAATTTATAAACACGCCACGTATGCATACTAAAACCACTACAAGGGCCAACACACTTGTAGATCATCATATTTGTTCTAGGACCAGTGATTGCTGCGGAATGTGCAGCAGCACAATTCCAGATTCTGTATTTTTGGACTATATAATTATTTTATTGCTGATGTTATGTACGACATATTGAATCCGTGAACTGAAGAGCTCGAAGTGCCAAGCTTACGCTCACATTTCTTTCAAATGCGGAATTTATGAATGTACACTTTTACTAAGCAATCTTCTTATTTACTTTGCGGCCGCTCTTGCAATATTTTTAATTGCAACCTTCCATTTTTCGCGGTATAGTCCCTCGAAACAAATTCTGGAGATTGCAGTGCATCGAAGTCAGTATGGGTAAACGGAATCGGGCGCTACTTGATGTGCTTTACGTCAACGGAACACGCGTTCTAAAGATACTTTCGTACTCTGCACCGAAGCATAGATTATATGCAGAAAATGTTATCAATTTTTATAGCTGAACTATTTGCCGCGCCTCTAATGTACTTGAATTTGTTGATTTCTCGACGGCTCATCATTTTCACCACAGAAAGGGGAACGCATGACTCACACTGACTTTGCTTTGCGGTTGTTTATATTTAACCACGTGAACCGCCAACGGGGATTTTTTCTATACATTAGCCATACGACTTGTAAGAAGCGACTAAGACTGTCATCTTTCGGTATCCGCAGTGCATTGTACCTCGAGAATTCTGTTTGGCCTGCCCAGGATTATATATTGCGCTTGTATTTCAAAGTTGTTTTTCTGCGGACACTATTTTTGCGAAAGGAATCAGCTTAGCGTTCATCTGTGAACAAATATCTCTAAACGCTGCAATAATCCAAAGAAGTTTTCCCAGTGGTTTCACGAAACAAGCAGAGCTTAGCGTTCTTGAGGAAAGAGCTCCAACGGATTGTCTGAGATCTGCATCTGTTTGCCGTCGAAGGTAACTATGTAGAGTATGGAGTGAACGTGCAGCTTTCTCGGGACAGCAAAATTTCAAGCACCAACAAAGCAATGGGCTCTAGCATGCAAACTGCTTCGTTACCGTTGTTTTGAGCCAAGAGAAGTGCATAGAATGAAGACTTTATGAGCTCACAGCGTTCTGCTACGGGTGTCTCGTGTACTTCTTGAGTGGCGCGGCGCTCTCAACTGCAGAGTGCTGTTTTCAAGGCCACTGTAATGTCGGCAAATATATCGAAGAACCAGAGGGCCATGTTTCGTGTTCCCGGTAAATAGGTCAATGTATCAGTCACTAAGACCGCCAGCTCTTTCAGTGTTTAGCTCGGCTGGCACTACTCGCTCATTCCGTATTCCACGCATCGCTCGTCTTTTAGGTACGCGCCCCGCAGCCCTCATGTTCTACTTGTTTACTCTTAGGTTTCTAAGAATAAAAAACTACTGACGCGGGTTTTTTTTTTTTGCAGTTCATGTTATCAACGAGCGGATGCCATGGTGTGAATCTCCTACTCTGCCATGCTTTGAGCCGGAATACGTCAGTGACCTGCCTTCATCTGCAACGCTCTACCTTCGATGCCAAGTGTACAGCCCAAGTCTTCGGTGCCATCTCTCGTCTGCTCAAGAAGCAGCTATTTGAACTTGTATTAGAATCGCTCGTACTTATTGGAAATGTCGATGCGTACTTGCAAGAATTCTTGACGAGCCTGTCCACCACAAGAACTCTCAAGGTGCTCGTGGTCGTTAATATTACAGTCGTGAGCCCTCAGGTAAATATTTTTTCAAAAATGTGCGTACGCCTCTAATGCCGGCCGCTTTAGCGTTCCCCGACATCGTCGGGGTATTCTTGGCGTTGAACTTACTGGTTGACGTTAAATTAGGTATGACTGAGTTGACGTTTTGCATGCACTTGTTATATTTAGTCATTACACAGGTATGCTGAAGCTTTTCTCTGAAGGCTATAATGTATCACATGCGCATCTAGGACGTGTAAGAAAAAAAAGTTTGCTTGGCATAGCAGGTATATATTCGTTTGTCATCTTCCAAAAGACTCATGCGCGTAACATTTCTGATCGCTCGAAAGAAAAGGAATGAAACAAGCCTCGTTAATGGGATCACACATTTCAAAAGCTTTAAGGAAGGTTACAATGGCACTTTGCGGAGCGATTTCTGCGCGCCACCACATCACCACGGTATCAGGAACAAAGTGGTCTCACCAGGTGGAGCTCTACCTGCGCCAGTTTTTCATTAGGACGCCTTAGCGGCTATGTGAACACTAGGACACTTTATTCTTGAACCCGTATTTCTATCTGGGACATCATTATTACCCCCTCTGCTGGTCTTGTCTCCTCATTAGCTTGTCAGCCTTGCCTAACTGACTACCGTATAATTATTCCCTGCCTCAAAACTTCAATGACAATCAAAGAATCCTTGAGGATCATTGCTAAATTAGCCGTGGTAGCTTAGTGGCTACGGCGTCGCGCTGCTCAGCACTAAATCGCAGGCTCAATCCCTGCCATCGCGACCGCTTTTCGATGGAACCAGAGTACGAAAATGCTCGTATACCGTACGCTTCGTAATCATACCGTGGTTCTGGCGCCACAAAACAAATAATTTATTTTTTACAGCGAAGCTGTTTACCTCTACCGCCCAAGGAAATTTTCGTGTCATTGGCGGGGTAAGCGGAAACATCTCATACGTGGGCCCATCCCGGAGATAGAGCAATGCCGGGCCGACCAATGGCGGAGGTAAAGCAGGCATTACTCCCTCCGTATACGTGGGCCTATCCCGAAGATAAAGCAACACCGGCCCAATCCGCGGCGTAGATGAAGCAGCCGTTAAGCACTCCCAATACTTAGGCCGATCCCAAAGATAGTGCAATGCCGGCCGACCTGCGGCGGAGGTGAACCAGGCGTTGATCCCTCCGCATACGTGGGCCGATCCCGAAGATAGTACAATGCAAGGCCGACTCGCAGCGGAAGTGAAGAAGGCGTTAAGCACTCCCCATACGTGGGGCGATGCCGAATAAAGTGCAATGCCGGGCCGACCCTCCGGCGGAGGTGAAGCAGACGTTAAGCACTCCGCTTACGTGGGCCAATCACGAAGATATTTCAATGCCGCGCCGACCCGCGGCGGAGGTGCAGTTTGCCATTAAGTGGCCCACATACACAGCTCCGCGGGTCATACTTCTTCACAGAATAACAGGGCACTGAGTTTCTTTTTAGAAATTGTAATATTGATGTCGAGGTATGCAATATTCAATTGCAACGAGCTTTCTATTTTAGCATGCCACCGTGATATTTTAGCTGTCTTCATGAAAACCTGCTGTGTTTGCAAAGGCCGTATTTCCACTGATAAGCAAGGACATGCCTCAAAAGCGCATTTCCTATAAATTTTTCGCAGCGTGGCTTTCTGCACATCTCATGTGTCTTCTCAAGACAAATGAAGTGATTGTTTCGCCGCGCTAAAGCAGCCCCGTCTTTAAACACCCTTCCGGATATCTATATGCTGCCCGGCATTTATTTGCTTCAACAACTCTCCTTTCTCTTAAATGATGTATTGTGTAGAATGTGTCAAATTGTGGGTGGTAACACGCGCTACTCTGTTCTGTTGCGTACGCACATTGGCATCACATCTTTCCTGAACAGAAGTGCTCCAACATGCAGAAGAATTCCTTTGCTTTGTCGGTGTAAAGCACCATACATGCTCAGTGCACTTTCACAGCAAACATGCATGTCCGTTCAGTCTATGCATATGTGTATACGCAGACTTCCACGCTTGGCAATCTTATATCCGCCCTGCGCAGTTGTGGAAGGCATTGGATGACATTAATAAGATATTTATCAAATGCAGTAAGGATTATCCGGCTACATTTATTGAAGGTTTGCCGTTGTATTTATTGCGTGTCGTTATCCCATAGACATTCAAGGAGGATTGGTGTGTCTTGCACGAATCTGGTAGCACTCATCTCGTCCTTTGTTTCCGACCAATATTGCTTACCACTAGACCTTGTAAACATCGTTAACTTAAGTGTCATTTCTTGAGTACATATTCCTGTTGTGGTGTACCATAGTGCTTTTAGTAAGTATTTCACACTCAAGTCTTAACTGGTGTGGCTTACTAGCAATCTTTTATTGCGATAGCAATTATATAGGCACTACAAGTGCATTTCTACCTTCGTCATCGGGGTCATTGTGAGGATCCGTAGAAATTCCGCGGGTAATAAAATCGTAGCCGAGTGCCCTAAGCTGTGTGTGCAAGAATAACCGTTCAAGGGAGAATCGGCCATAGGGGCTTAACGTCGCGGGCGAAAGGCAGAAAGGCTGTGAGGAAGCGCGCAGTCTTCGGTCGTGCGCTAGGCTTCGGGTAAAGGAGGGGAGGGGGGCGCGTTCTACTCCGGCCGGCCCTTGTGGAAGTGCACCCGACCGACCTGCTGTATCTTGAAACTCATCTACGACGGGGACACAGTCCGACTTGCGCTGTGTTTTCGCGACTTCGTTCGCGTTGATGCGCGAGGCCAGCACGAAGGTCAATTCATGCGCTGCCACTGCCGCCCATCCTCACTCCAGTGTTTTGACAGAGCTTCGGCAGACATCGGGTGACACGTGGTAATGTTTTCACGTGCGCGCGGGCCCCCATGCTCTTTAATTTATTTAGTATGTCTAAGTTAGCAAGTTCATACGCAAGTAAAGTATAGTATAGCAAGTAAAGACTACTGTCTTTACCTATTATAGCTGTCCTCTAGTTCGCTATGGCAATCGATGCTATGCTTTTCGGGCGAAAGTGCGACTTTTTTTGTTCAATGATGACTACTCTACTTGCCTGTCCTCTCACAAAGCCATAAGTATTGCCGCTTATGACTGCTTCGCAAAATCTATCACAGTGATTTGCCTTGAGAGAGCAACTCCTACATATCGTCTCAGAATTTTCGCTTCAATGTGGGTATTGTCAGGCATCGCAATAATGCACTCCGTGACTTTATCATGTCGAGCTAAAGTGAAGCAAGCCACTTTCCATTGAACTATAATATTGCGTTTCCAGTGCAACGTATTATGATGTGAGGCGACACCCGTCGAAGACTAAAACAGCATACCGGACGGGGCGCGAAGCAGCGCAGTACGGGTGTAGCGTGCTCTTCCCGATAACCCGTCAAGGCCATCTGGAGTAAAAGGACAGGGTTGTCGTGTACCTAAGGGATTGTCATGCCGGGAGTGACTGCCGGTCGAACCGCGGCATATCAGTATTGGCAGCGCTACGAAATTGCAAAGTACAACATGACACAGATGGGACGCTAATACAGCGCTGACTGAGTACCCGCCCTCTCCACTTCGTGTTGTATGTTGCTGTTGTATCGGCAATGCAAATATGCAAAGCTATCAAGATCAACTCGCGCAGCTTTGTACTTTAACTTGCTGAGCTGCATCCGTTACTGGCCAGGAATGTGACGTAGCCGTCGAAGCTCCGTGTCGGAAACCAGGACAAACACCAGGATACGGCCGACAGCTTTCCGGATACAGAAACCAACTGGCGCACGAAGTGATGGCGAGGTTACTGGTGATGCGCGTACTTCCACGGAGGAAGATGCTCAGCGAATGATCGTGAACTGTTCGTGAGGCACAAATCATTGAAAAGCAAGGTGTACAATCAGTGCATTTTACCGGTGCTGATATATTGGGCAGAGACTTGGAGTCTGACAAGGAAGCTTGAGAACAAGTTAAGGACCCCGCAAAAGTGCGATAGAGCGAATAATGCTACGGATAACGTTAAACGACCAAAAGAGAGTGGTTTCGATGAGAGACCAAACCGGTATAGCCGATATTGTAATTGACATTAAGAGGCAAAAAATGGAGCTGGACATCTCGTTTAAGGCTCAGGTTAGATAACCGATGGACCTTTAGAGTTGCAGAATGGAACCAAGAGAAGGAAAGCGCAAATCGAGGAGGGCAGTTGGCTAGATGGGGCTGTGAAATTAGGAAATTCCCTGGTGCTTTGAATCGGTTAGCGCAGGATAGGGGTATTGGAGATCACAGCGATAGGAGAGGCCTTCGTCATGCAGTAGCCATGAAATGGGCTGATCATGATGATGATGATGAGTGGGGAGTACTTGTATAATAAAGCTTTCAAGCACCAAAACGACATTAGGCACAGTTGTGTGCCCTTACTTCTTAAACTGCAATTATTATATTAAGTTTCTTTGCCAATGCATTCATGGTAAAGTAGTTAGCAAAGCTTCGCACAAATAATTCTTCATGAATATAGTAATGGCGAATTGTGAAAACACCCGCGTACTTAGATTTAGGTGCATGTTAAGAAACCCCAGATGGTCAAAATTTCTGGAATCCTCTACTACGGCTTGCCTCATTATCAGAAAGTGGTTTTGGCACGTAAAACCCCATTATTTAATGTTTTAACGAATATTGTAACGAGTGAATGACTTATCAATGCACATCATATGAAACGAATGGGCGTATCAACCAAATGGCGTCTTTTACGCAAGGAGCAGGCTGTGAGCGGCGCAGCCAAATCGAAATTTCTCCAGCTGATGGAACTCGCTTAAAAGGTATCTGGTTAAGCGTTCCGGGCAGTCGTTGAAATTATCATCGTCCTCTTCAGTGTCCCAACTTGTAAATGCAAATTCCTTTATCGTTAATGAAGCTTTATCTGTCACTACGTGAAAGACCTGGAAAACGAAATAGAATGTGTTAACGGAGGGTGAAATTGTACATAAAACAGATTTCATCTTCTCAGAGATGTTACACATCAGCAACGCTACATCATAGCCGGAGCGGGTCCGAGCAGCCGTGCGGCTCCCTGTCAGGCGACTGAAACTGAGGAGGTAGGTGTGAACCGTGAAGACGCGGTCCACAGATATTTCTTAGACAGCCAGGAAGCCCTCCGTATATACCGCGACCTGTTAGTGCGATAGAGACGTGCTCCGCTCCCGCCCAATACGATTATATTTCGCTCTGCAGAGCAGATAATTTCCCGGGCAGGAACTTCTCTCTGAGGCCAACACGCAATGGCAACTTGGAGCCTGGCACGTCGAAGTGAATTTGAAAGAATACAAAGCAGTTATTTTGACAGACGGCGGCTTATAATATTGCCACCTGGTGTTTTGAGCCAGCGTTGCGTGCCCAGCGAAAACGGTGATTGAAGACGACGAAGTCAAGGATCTTGCGCCAGCTGGTGAACCGTCCTCCTTGTGTCTGACATTTTCGTGTCTGGCTTCTGATACTGCGGCTTATTCTTGCCTTAGCGCGTGACAAACTGGTGGAGGTGCGGGGTAATCTAATCTATGCACCAAACCCCTCCGGGCAGCAGGAGCTCCAGCCCCGTACCGGTGGTACCGCCTGTACACCGCGCCAGCAGAAAGATCCGTGGACAAGCCCCTGAGTTTGGACTCCTCCCAGAGAAAATGGCAGCTCCGACCGCCCCAACCGGTATGGAAGGCACAACGCCGATTCATTGTACGCTATTCAATCCGCGAACGCCGAATCCCTTCCACGGCGCCATAGATGAGGACGTTGAAGATTGGCTGCTGCACTATGAACGTGTTGCCGCGTTCAACAAGTGGGATGACGCAGAAAAACTGAAAAACGTCTATTTCAGCCTAACGATGGCGCACGTGTTTGGTACGAGAACCGTGCAGATGCCTTAACTTCATGGGCAGAATTCAAACACCGGATTCTTGAGACGTATGCGAGCCCTGATCGCCGAGAGCGAGCTGAGCGTGATCTCCAGTTTCGTATACAAATGCCGAATGAGGGTATCGCAATGTTCGTCGAGGACATGACGCGTCTCTTTCGACGAGCCGACCCCAGCATGTCGGAAGAAAAGAAGGTGCGGTACCTGATGCGCCGAGTGAAAGAGCAGCTGTTCGGTGGTCTCGTGCGCAGTCCCCCCAAGACTGTGTCAGAATTTCTTTCCGAGGCCATCACCATGGAGCAGACTCTTCGCCAGCGGACACCATCATACGAACGTCAAGTGAACACTACCTCACCTACGGACTTCTTCGGAGCTCTAGCGGGTCACGTCGATTTCTTTCGAGAGCTCATTCGTTCCGTGATCCGGGAAGAACTCCAGAAACTGTCGGTACCTTCAGAGCCGACGCTCAGTTCCTTGTCAAGCGTTCTCCGTGACGAAGTCCAGCATGCGCTAAGAGAACCACCCTTCAACACAGAAGCTCGACCGCTAAGAAATCGACAGGCAATCGAGGCAATCGACACTGATGAAGCACCTCTACGCAACGTCGACATTAGTCCAACGCTTCCTGAAGAGAACAGACAACCCCTGCGCGAGCTGTTGCTTGAGTTCCACTCTTGCTTTGCACGGTCGTCGAAGATACGTCAAACATCGATTACGAAACACCGTATCATCACCTATGACGACGTGCCGCCCATACGGCAACAGCCTTATCGTGTGTCCCCGACCGAACGACATGCTATTCAAACGCAGGTGAAGGAAATGCTTCAAGACGGCGTAATCCAGCCTTTATGCAGTCCCTGGTCATCACCAGTCGTTTTTGTTAAAAAGAAAGATGGCACGCTTCAATATTGTGTAGACTACCGGAAGCTAAACAACGTCACAAAGAAAGACGTGTACCCGTTGCCTCGTGTCGACGATTCTCTGGACAGGCTGAGGCACGCGAAGTATTTCTTCTCTATCGATCTGAAAAGTGGCTACTGGCAAATTGAAGTAGATGAGCGTGACCGCGAGAAAACTGCTTTCGTAACTCCGGACAGCCTTTACGAATTTAGAGTACTCCCTTTCGGCCTCTGTTCCACTCCAGCACATTCCAGCGAATGATGGATACCATTCTCGCTGACCTCAAATGGAAAAGCTGCCTCGTCTATCTCGATGATGTCGTTGTGTTTTCGGAAACTTTTGACGAGCACCTTCGATGCCTTCGGAATGTACTCGAAGCCATTCGATCGGCTGTCCCTACACTCAAACCAGAGAAATGCCATTTCGGTTACGAGGAACTGAAGTTCCTTGGTCACGTCGTAAGCGCGGCAGGTGTTCGGCCAGATCCCGAGAAGACTGCTGCCGTAGCAGCTTTTCCCGATCCAACCGATAAGAAAAAAAGACGATTTTTGGGCTTGTGTGCATATTATCGACGCTTCATTGAAAATATTTTGAAGATTGCAGATCCGCTATTTCGCCTTACGCGTGACGTCACGCCATTCCTCTGGACTGATGAACAACAGGCCGCCTTTGCGGAGCCACAACGTCGTTTGTCTTCTCCTCCCGTGCTCGGTCATTTGATGAGGATGCTGACACAGAAGTACGCACTGACGCCAGCAATATCCGTCTCGGAGCTATCCTAGTGCAACGACAAGACGGGACTGAACGAGTTACCGCGTGCGCGAGCCGCACTCTGTCACTCGCAGAGTCCAATTATTCCACCACAGAGAAGGAGTGCCTCGCGGTTATTTGGGCTACCACAAAGTTTAGGCCGTACTTCTACGGGCGGCCATTTAAGGTTGTGACCGACCATAACGCTTTGTGCTGGTTGACCAACCTCCGAGACCCTTCTGGACGATTGGCACGTCGGAGTCTGCGACCCCAGGAAATTAACATCACCATCGTGTGCAAGTCAGGCAGGAAACATGAAGATGCCGACACGTTATCTCGGGCACCTGTTAAATCTCAGAATCCTGACGAGGAAGACGACAGCGCCTGTCTGGGAGCCCTCAGCGGGCCGGATCTGCTCGCTAAACAGCGATCGGACGCTGAGTTAAGAGCCGTCATTGATCACTTAGAAGGCGGCATCGCGTTCATTCCTCGCCCACTTTCGCGACGGTTGTCGTCATTTTGCTACTAGGGGGCATCTTATACAAAAGAAACACAGGTGCCGGCAACAAACCACTTCTGCTCAAGCCCTTACCTCAAGCCCTTCGCGTCGACATCCTATTAGCCGGGCACGACGAGCCGACATCTGGTCACTTGGGCTACTCAAGGACTCTGGACAGGGTACGGCAACGGTACTACTGGCCTAGACTGACCGCTTGCGTCAAACGCTACGTGAAAGGATGCCGTGAATGCCAGCGCCGCAAGTCACCACCCTTCAAGCCTGCAGGCCTTCTACAACCCATCGACCCTCCGCGTACGCCGTTTGATCAAGTTGAAATGGACCCTCTTGGACCATTTCCCTTGTATTCCTCGGGCAATAAGTGGATCATTGTCGCATCTGACTACTTGACGCGTTACGCTGAGACGAAGGCACTACCACGAGGGACAGCATCTGAAGTTGCCCAGTTTTTTATGCATCACCTTGTGCTTCGGCATGGCGCACCGTCATTCATCATCACTGACCGAGGCACGGCATTTACGGCAAAGCTTCTGGACGACATCTTCAAGCTGAGTTACACGAGTCATCGAAAGGCCACTGCATACCACCCTCAGACTAATGGCTTGACAGAAAGACTACACAAAACACTGGCAGACATGATCGCTATGTACGTGGATGTGCAGCACAAAACGTGGGACGTAATCCTACCGTACGTAACGTTTGCGTACAACACTGCAACGCAGGAAACTAGACGCTTCCCGCCATTCCGTCTCGTTTATGGTCGAGATGTCCAAACTATGCTAGACGCCATGATTCCATATGAATATACTGATCAGTTCGACCAGTTAGCTCCTGACGTAGAGGAGTACATTCAGCGCGCCGAGGAAGCGCGTCAACTGGCCCGCGTGCACATAAGACAGCAGCAGTGTACCGATGCAATAAGGTACAATCTCCACCACTGACAAGTGACCTATGAGCCTGGCGACCAAGTTTGGGTTTGGACACCCATTAGACGGCGAGGCCTCAGCGAGAAACTCCTCAGCAAGTACTTCGGACCATACACAGTACTAAGGCGTGTAAGCGACGTGAACTATGAAGTGATTGCAGATAGAGACCTGCCATCGCACAAGCGCTGTTTACCACGCGCAGAGACTGTACATGTGGTCCGCCTCAAGCCGTATTTTACACGGTGAAGCGTACTAGTGAAACAACCTTTTTCTCTTTTTTTTGCTGCCGTCGCGTCTTCCTCAAAAGAACTTTGAAGCGTTTTTTTTGCTCCCAACCACAGAACACATTTTTCCGTGTGCATTTCCGTATGTGTGCTAGCGCGTTCCCCCCCCCCCCACTTTCTTTTTGTTTTACCTAATTTGTCTAGTTTCCATGTACGTTTTGTGTTTGAGCATCGAGTCAATGCTCCATTGGGAGGGGGAATAATGCCACCTGGTGTTTTGAGCCAGCGTTGCGTGCCCAGAAAACGGTGATTGAAGACGACGAAGTCAAGGACCTTGTGTCTGACATTCGTGCCTGGCTGCTGATACTGCTGCTTATTCTTGGCTTAGCGCATTACAATATTGTCAAACTTATCGTTACGAACTGTTCGAATCCACCCCTCTGTACAAAGCGAGAGGGATCCATGTCAGTGCAAAACATGCTATGGGGTCGCCAAGAGCAGCCTTTCGATGAACGGGCAGAGTCTTTATTCTCTCTCTCTCTCTTTGTGTGTATGGAAAGAGAGAGGGCACAGCTTGTCGTGTATGACTGCGTGCTGCACTGACATGCAGATCTTCGTCGACAGAGTTTCGGGCAAAGGCGTGGCTGTGTCTAGAAAGGCGGATCAGGGAAGGGTGACATTGGCGGCACCAGTTTGCACACTACAAGTTGGAATCTAGTAACGTTGATCACCGCAGCATGCATTGTCTTTCGTGACCGCATAGCATGTGACGCGTCGTCGCCTACGGAGTGCAGCTTGAACATGCATCAGCAGTGCTTACACGCCGCTTACTGCTTCGCTTGCGATGGCACCAACTAACAAAACTGTTGCGCTAAGCAGCTCGGAACGGCAACGACGACAACATCTATGGGCGAATCTCGATTAGGTCCGGCGAAAAACACAGCATCATGAAGCAGAACGCCTTCTCGTGTTTGGGGCGCACGCTGCGATGTCTGCCACTCGCATTCGTGGGCCAAAGCGCGTCGCAACTCAACTGGGGGCCCAAAACGTTCGCATCTTCACCGAAGTGAGTGCGACACCATTCGCCAATCGAAAACCGCGCAGAAAGCAAGCCTGCAACACTATCGCCGACCCAAAAATAATGCGTCTTTTGCTGTAGCGGACAGTGATTTCACGAAGCGAACATGCAACAGCTTCCGTGAAGACGCGTTTAAGTTTGATGTTCTTCCTGTTTCTATGAAAGTGGGATCAACCACATCTTTTTTCAACAAGATCTGGAAGCCTGCCTCAGACGTTCGAACAATGAAACGCACCCTTGAATCTGCCGTGAAGACCATTTGCTTGCATATCTAGCATGTCAGTATGGTCTCAATAATACTTGTGCGTAGCAATAATCATTTTGGCACAGGACACACTGAAAGCAGATATCGATCTGGAATGGCCACAGGAGCCAAGAACTTAGATCTATTTTTCCCATGCAACGATAGTCAGCAATCGCCAAAATTAAAAATATTTCATGTTACTTACTTAATCCACAAACAAGTCTGTTAAACAGTCTCACTTAAATAAATTTCTCAAAATTATTCCTTACTGCTTCAAAGGTTATTGTGAAGCTACCGATAGCACTTTATATTTCTAAATTCTCAAAAAACTAGTAACTTTTAAACAGAGCAATTAAGGCAATTCTTCTTGACACAGCTGCGTAATTGGGAATTTTTCCCGGTGTAAGCGAATATTGGAAATATGCAGATTGAAAAGCTGCAAACTATAGCGGGAAGCGACGAAAGCTTTTGCAAATTTCGCACATGAATCCCATGCCGTCTAAAATTATACACCTGTAGTTCCCGTAGACACTAGTGCCACAGTTCTGTCTGGCAACTGAGAAAACTGCATGAACAATCTACTCACCATGCCATGAAGTCCCGCTTGATATCGTGACAGTAACCGCAGAAGTAGATGAAGCTTCGCGGTGTGTATGAAACGCGGATTTCCTCCAGCCGCATTCGTCAGGTTGCGCACAAGGAGCGATATGCTGCTTGTATAATTACAATATCGATAAAAGCGTTTCACGTCTAAATTACTGCAAATTGGTATAGTAACGCTCTAAGAAGAGTAGTGTTCGCAAATACGAAGAGCTTCTTGCAAACGTGCTTATGCTTGCGTTATCACTTGCGAAACACTTTACTCCTGTGCTTCTTTTTTGTGTGTGCAGGCGCAAGCGCTGTCCTTTCACTCCACGGCAGACACTATGGATGCCTTAGCCGGAAACTCGAGCCTCTTCAGCCTCGTAATTGACGCTACATTTGCGCCTCCGGAATGGAACGATAAGCTGCCTCGGATGCTCGCCAACCCTCTCGCTCCAGTGCAGCTGACTGTGATTTCGAAAAACGACTACGTTAGCCGTGCGTTGCGCATGGTGCTATCAAATCTACGGCGAAACAACACTGTCAAGAATGTTACCTTCGTGGGATTTGATATAGGTGTCATCGATATGAGATTCGCTTCAAACCTCCTGGCTGAAAACGCCGTAATCCAGGAAATCTGCTTCATAGAATCAACGTGGGATTTAAGAAAGGTGAGAGTGAGGGCTTCCAGGTAGTACACGTATAACAATTGTAGGGAAAAAATTCCGCGTCATGTGGTGAGGTTCCCGGTGACATAGTTGGCGTGAATATTGTGTTGCTGCACATAGCTATCTGTATTATATAAATCAAAACAATAATTTTTCTAGCGGTATGTGGGCAGGCATATGAATTTACATTATCTATAGTTCGATAGGAAGCATTGAAAGTTGCTTACACCATGGTTTTTTCGTTCTTTTTTTCTATACTTTAATACGAACCTGCAGTATACGAAAGAAATAATCTGTGCCAATGAACGACGATGCCCCAAGTCTCAACACTGGAGTAGTTTTTATTTTTCTGCGTAATCTTTTTAGCTATCTATCTAGTCTTTCGTCTTCTGACATGGCGGGGTTGGATGTCGCCACGTCGTCTTTCTCGAAGGTAAAGCCAACTCAAAACAATGGATAAAAATAAATTTTCAGCAGTAATAAGGCAGTAAATACGAGAGGAATGCTTTAGCATTATGTTACACCAGGAACAAAGTGCGTCCTTTAGGGCACCGGGCAAAACTTGTATCTGTCCTGAAAACAAAAAAAGCGAGTTCAATAATTTTTTCTGGTGCTCCTAAATAAGTCAGTAGCGTTAAAATTTCAGGACTCGTAATTCATAAGATGTCCCCCGTTTCGGATACACGTTAGGATTATTCAATACCGACATGGAGACTTGGTGGGCATGCTTGCTTGTCGAAACGTTGGCTCCCTGTTCTACCTTGTTCTCGTTTCGGTCATCGTTTTGAATTGCCATCACCCGCCTTCCCCGTGTTTTCCCTCATAACGACAACATAAGAGTTCAAAATACTTGTTTTTTTTACTGTCAAAAGTGTATTTCATCCCAAGAAATTTCTTTTGCGTAATACTACCATGTTGGTCCCTGCATTCTTGATAAGTAGATGTTGGTTGTACTTGTAGTTACGCCACTGCTGTTTGCACACTTTGGTGCCGCGCCTAAAAGTAATTCATATAGGCTCTGGCAGCCATGATTACGCAATTCAGTGCAAAGGACTTTATAAGACGAAATATTTTCAATTTTGCCTACACATGAACCATAACGTGCCCCTTATTTTCTCAAATGAACGTTTAGTGCAGCTTACATTTCCCTCGAGACGTTGCGAACCATATCGTAATACGTTCCACTAATCATTCCGACAACGGGCTTAAGTCTTTTACAGAAGTTGTATTTAGCGTGGGCATTTCACTTAGCTCATTAATTTGGCGTTGTTACCCTCGCATGTTTGACAAACTTCACCTTTGTGGCATTTTTAGGTACAGTAAAAAATGCACGCTTATTTAAGCGTGCGTTTGCAGGGACTCTACACGCTTAATCTAAGCATGATATTTCTCCGCGCTTTCCTATCACGCCTACTTGGAGTGATCAGGAACCCCTCTTTACACTTAGCAGACGTGAGATGAACTTTGTTCCCACGCTTACTATGGCGTTACCAATCTCCGTGCTTAGAGAGGGTTCCCTAGGGGGCAAGTGGGATGAAACGAGGAGCATGCCCCATCCCCCCTCGTCCCTTCTCTGCATGCGTTGGAAGCAACGCAGAAGCACCAGCTCTTGTCAGCTTGGGCGCTTCGGTCGCTTTTCTGAAGCGAACTCTGCTCACCAAGCTCTTCACAGTCGTCTTCTTTCATTTCTGCTTCGATGGCGCAGACTGTGACGAACGAAGACGCTGTGACAGTGGCAGCATGTCGGCGAAGTAGAAGCTGAGTATGCTGCAGAGAGGTCGCGCAATACACTCCCGCCGGTGACATTGAAACTAGTCCATCAAGACGGAGCTTTTGAAAGCCCTGGCACATTTCTATGATGCCAAGGAAAGTAAAACGTAAACAAGCACTTTGGTATCTCCTTGCACAAAAGGACGAATATTCCCTCAACCATGCTGTGCTGCGCCGCGCGTTCGAAGATAGCAGACCTTGAGTAGGATAGGGACGTATTTCCCTCAACTTAATCTCCATGATTTTGCTCTCTTTCTTTCATCGTTGGCTCAGAATACCTGATTAAATTATTTTCACTTGCCTCTTTCTCAAAGAAAGACGAATATTATAGGCAGTGAGAAAAGTATTACATACATATTTCTTCCTGGGGTAAATCTTTATCATAATATTCATTTCCATGAAATATGACACATAGAAACGTTGATGCTTCAAAACGTACACAATTAAATCAGATCGCTCATTAGGCAAAGTATTCATATAAGTTTCATTTAAATGCGCAACGCAGTGAACAAATCCTTTAACCTTGATTGCGCCCATGACATTGCTTTCTCTTGGTTCTAAGTTATTTAAAACATTTCTACATTTGCGACCGGATAGGTTATATACTACATACTATTAATGCACAGGTACATCCCTAGTGCCTTTTCTAGGGATGCGTCGTCACGGATCCCAATGCTTTACTGCTCACAGCCGTAGATGAGGAGCCTTCTCTCCCGCCAGGTAATGCATGTTCTTATAAGGACATTAGCGTGATGTGAATGAAAAAAGAAAACTGCATTAATACCCAAAGCCTAATACTTCCGAGGGAAAAACATGTTTCTTTTAGTTTAAATATGGTAAGGAAGATCGCTTGCTTATTCACTGCTTTAACAATGATTTCACTTCTGACATTCCCTATACTGACTGTTCGTAAAACGTTGCAGTTTGGAAGTTTTTAGAAGTAGGCGGGAAAGCTGGGCGAATCACCGCGGTAATGATAGTATGCATTGCATGCCTGGATCGCAAGCACGCTTCTGAAGCGGTCTAGGAAGGCTCACAAAATTTCAGTATTTTTGATAAAATCACAAGGAACGTTTTTCAATTTTTGTTAATATCCATGAATCCTACATGCAAACCTCTGTTGTCTTTCAAATGTTACCTGAAGAATGAAAGAGCAATGTCAACAACCTACCTACGTGAGAGACATAGCGGGAACTGGTTTTAATTATCATGTTCTTCATAAAAAGAAAGTTGAAAAAGTCGATCACAACTGGCAACGCTCTCGATAAAACCTTTTAATACCTAAGCAAAAATGAGCTAGAAAGACGTAATTGCGCCTAATTCTCAACCAAATGGAGATGAAAATTTTCACAAGAATGACATTCTACGTAAACTTATCGCACGTGAGCGCTCACTGCGTGCATAAATGGGTTTGCAGCTGGAAATCAAGAGCTGCAACGGGCAGAGTATATTCATGTGCAGTGAACACAGTCACACTTCCTTTCTTTAAAGCCCACAATGTAAAATATACGGAGCTATACTAGACAGATATCCTATTTCAGAGTGTGATAGAGGTTGAAAATTAAGCGGCACGTGTAGTTACAACCTCGCATGCCACCCCGTAGGGGCGCCTGCGTCAGCTGGCGTTGGGTGTATTGCGACACCACGTACCCGAGCACACGAAAGTTGGACCCTCCCGGGTGTAGCCGTGCGCTGCTTAGCCGTGTCTAGGGAAAAGCGGATACTGGTGGTTGAGCCGATGCCGGGTTTTTCGACCTTTAATTCCCCCCGGTGGAGGCAACCCACATCTTTCGCCTCTGCTTCACATAGACGGCACCACCAGAATAACCCACCTGGAGGAAATCGGCAGTCGTCTTTTCCAGTCTCTCTATCATCAAATATTCATCTTTCTCTCCCAATTTTTGTCTTTTCCTATCTTCTTCTCGCTTCCATTTACTTCGTTTCTTCTTGGCCTAAAGGGTTAACCCTGTGTGGCTATTCAACCTTGGCTACACCGTATTCGGTTATAGTGATGGCATACGACTGGCGTTATGCAGACTTGTATTCTAGTTCTGCCCCGTCCCCTCGGGCTCCATGGTGGGTGATCGGCGCTGTTGCCGAATGTTTATATATTTTCGTGGAAACTTCTTTCTCCCGCCTTTCTGATCGCCCTAAGAAACGAGGGCACACCAAAGATGTCTTCCAGTTTTTCGGACGCCAAATCCAGAATTTCCCCCACTACCACGTTATTCACTCTGAAAAGTCGGACAAACCAATACGAACCATTTCGCCGTTCCTTGTTTCAAAGTCCTTGACCAATTTTCTTAGTCCAGGTTACAAGGTGTCGAGGATGCCAAGCAGTGACCTCCTCTTGGAGCTCCGAGATCAGAAACATCTGAAACTACCGAAGCTAATGTCATTTGGGCAGACCCAATTAAGAGTAACCCCGCACCGTACAATCAACCCCACCCAAGGTGCTGCGTCGGATGATGATTGGCTTGAGCTGACTGAAGCGGAAGTCCTGGAGGGCTTCAGTCAGCAAAATGTAATAAATGTCAGAAGAATTCAGATGAGGCGGAATGGCCGAGAGATTCAGAGAAAGCACCTAATTGTTACCTTTGGTTCAAGTATCTTGCCCGAGTCAGTCGAGGCTGGATACATCAAGCTGCTTGTTTGGGCGTACGTGCGAAATCCACTGCAATGTTTCAAATTCCAGCGCTTCGGCCACAGTTCGCAGAGCTGCCGAGGCAGCAAACTTGAGAGAAATGCAGTGCCCCTGAGCACACCTCTGTAGCTTGTGAGAACGCCCTCAACTGTGTTAACTGTGATGGGAAACACGCCGCGAACTCGCGATTGGGCCTATCCTGGAAAAAAGAAAAAACAAATTGTAACGATCAAAGTAAAAGAGAATGTGTCATTCAAGGAGGCACGCAGGCGGGTTTCATACCTGCCCAAGGCTTTGCCGATGTTACTCGTGAGGGGGCAGCGCCATAACATCTTCTGGCGGCTGTCCGACCTACAAGCAGTGAGTCGGCAGTTACGCCATCTGCCCCCACGGGGATTGCAGCTAGCGCTGCGCCGCCAACCCATCAGAAGGGACAAGGTTGCCTCATCCTACCCGGCCCCTTCCAGCACTGCCAACATTACGCGCAGCTCAATCCCACAGGGACTGCCATCAACCTCCGGGCTGGTGGGCGCAGGGGTTTTACCTTCCGATGCGGAACTCTATCGGAAAACTTCTCGCTCACAAGAAAGCGTGTCCGGCGCATCACAAGAGGCAATGGACACTACACCTATCCTCACGGCGCACCAAGCGCCTAAGGGGCAGGCGACGCTCCCTCAAACGCTCCAGAAAGGACAAAACCCCCGTTACAGGGCCCCGAAAGAGCTCTGTAATTTAATTTCTGTAATCACTACTTTTGTTTCTGCACACATAGCACTAATTTACTTCCAATATGGATACACAAATTCAATGGAACGTCAGAGGCCTTAGAAACCTTGATAATGTGCAAGAAGTTATCCACAAATACAATCCAAAGGTGCTGTGTTTACAGGAAACACACTTAAAATCAAAACACAATAACATTCTCCGAAAGTATGTTAGGATTCGAAAAGTCGCGATGATGCTGTCGCATTATCGGGTGGTGTTGTCATTGTTATTCATAAAAGTATAGCGTGCCAACATTTAAACCTACAAACGCCCCTTGAAGCAGTGGCGATTCGAGTGGTCCTCCTGAGCAAACTCATTACCATTTGCTCGCTCTACATACCCCCACATTACAAATTAAATAAACATGAAGTTCAGTCTTCTATAGATCAATTGCCAGAACCTTATGTTGTTCTTGGTAATTTCAATGCGCACAGCTGCCTATGGGGCGACTCTCGTATAGATTCGCGAGGTCGTCTTCTTGAACAGATCCTTCTTTTGTTCTGGTGCATGCCTTCTGTATAAGAAGGAAACCATATATTACTGTCTTGCAAACAGAACCTCTTCTTCAATCGTCCTTAGCATAGTTTCGCGGTATACTGCCTGAATTTGAATGGGAAGTTACCAACAATCCTTACCGGAGCGACCAGTTCCCCATACTGCTAAGAACATCTAAAGAAAGTGAATACCCTCCACAGGCTCCTGGGGGAAAATTGATACAGCCGATTGGGAGAAATTTCGAAATCTCACTAGTATCTCATGGGCTGACATGTCTTCTTTAGGAATTGGTGCTGCTGTGGATGTATTTTACAGCATTAATAATAGATGCCGCTTCTAAATTCATATCCGAAGTAAGTGGGTTGGCATGCAAACGACGTGTACCGTGGTGGAACCACGAATGTAGGATCGCTCGTAGGAAACAGAACAAAGCGTGGGGGTAGTTACGCGCTTCTCCCACTGCAGAGAATCTTATGAACTTATGAAGTAAAGTCTAAAGGCAGGAGAACGCGCCCACAGACGAGAAGAGAAAGTTGGCAGAAGTTTTTATCGGGCATCAACTCGTTTACAGATGAGGCCAATGTCTGGAACAGGGTTAATAGGATAAGAGGGTGACAAACATATTCACTGCCTTTGGTAAACACACATGACCATACCCTGCTTGATCAGGCAGACTCACTTGGGGAGCACTTTCGGAGTGTGTCAAGTTCAACGCATTATTAAAAACCTTTTCTCCATTCGAAACGAGTAGAAGAATCTAAGCCATTCATAAGAAAATGTCGACAGAATGAACCTTCCAGCCATCCTTATAGTACTGTCGAGTTGAGAGCTACCTTGAGTGCATGCAAAAGCTCTGCACTGGTATCTGACAGAATCATGTATGAAATGATCAAAACTTTACGCGCAAGTTACACTACTCACACTTTTTAACACTATCTGGGCTGTAGGATTCCTTCCAACCGCATGGAAAGAAGCCATTGTGGTCCCTATTTTGAAACAAGGCAAAGACCCTTCCTCAGTGCCAATTTACCGCCCAATAGCCCTCACAAGTTGCCTTTGTAAGGTATTTGAAAAAAATGATTAATCGGCGACTCATTCATTTCCTCGAACTGAGGAAAGTGCTTGATCCCTATCAATGTGGCTTCAAAGAAGGGCGCTCCACAACTGATCATCTTGTACGTATTGAAGGAAATATCCGTGACGTATTTCTACACAAACAGGTTTTCTTGTCGATATTGTCCCGCATGGAGAAGGCGTACGATACAACATGGCGCTACAGAATCTTGAGTGATTTGCAAGAAATGGGCATTCATGGTAATATGCTAAATCTAATAGAAAGCTACTTGTCCAATTGTACCTTCCGGGTGAAAGTTGGCTATGTACTGTCTAGTCCTTTTACACAAGAAATTGGTGCACCCCATGGAGGAATGCTCAGCTGCACACTCTTTATTGTTAAGATGACAACACTTAGTGCTTCATTACAACCAGCCATGTTGTATTGCGTCTACATAGACGACATTCAAATAGGTTTCAAATCCTTGAACTTTGCAGTGTGCGAGACACAGGTCCAGGATGGCTTGAAAAAAGTGTCAAGGTTGAGAGAAAATTTGAGTTAAAATCAATTCTCACAAGAGTTCTTGTGTTCTTTTTACAAGAAAGAAAGCCCTGGTTGCGGATCCTTGCTTAGAACTGTGTGGAGAACATACACCTGTAAACAAATAGCAGCAATTCCTAGGTGTTATACTTGACTATAGACTCACTTTCATTCCACACATCAAATACCTGAACGAAAAATGGCTTAAAACAATAAACTTGACAAAACTTCTATCCCTGACTACGTGGGGTAGTGACAGGAAGTGTTTAATGAATCTCTACTAGAGCTTAATTCTGTCTCGATTGGAATATCGTGCTGTAGTAAATAACTCTTCTCGGAATCCGATGTACTGCATCAGGAAACAAGTATCTTTACGGCCGAGGCCTGTGCATTACTGTCTGCTGTGAAGCATATAAGAAAACCAACACTTCCAAAAGCAGCGATCGATACAGACTCTCTAGGCGTCGTGAAGGCCTTGATGTCACTCTATACATACAATAGCCCCGTTTTTAATAAACTCTATTCGGTCTTGTGTAAAGCGTACTCATCTAACCAGCATATCATATACTGGGTACCTGGCCATATGACCATCGAAGGTAACGTTCTGGCAGACGAAATGGCCACGTCAATCACATTGCAAGCTGCTAACCCTACCGCTGATGTGCCTGTCACCGATCTGAGGCCTTTCTTACGAAAGAAACTGCAAAACCACTGAAAGTGCACCTGGGATGCGCAAACAGATATTAAGTTCCACGTGATGAAGCCACAGTTAGGATTCCAGCCCTCCGGAACAAAATCACGCCGAACAGATGTTCTATTCTGTCGTCTCGGAATAGGACACACATTCGGCACCCATAACTCTTTACTCACCGGAAATGACCCTCCAATCTGTGGTAGATGCAGGGAGAGGCTGACCGTGCTCTACGTCCTCCTGGAGTGTCGAGAAGCGGATCTGAGAGGAGACATTTTGCTCAGCATGCAGGCATCACATTCCTATTCGTTCTGTAATGTTTCTCGGTTCATAACCGCTTTTTAATGCAAACACAGTGGTAGGCTCCCGCAGATATGTTGCCTTACACGTTATTAATTCCATACATTCGTAGCGCTTCCTCTCTTGAGAGGATGCCGCTGTGATAGCCATACTCTGTAGCACATGCCTCCAGACCCTTGTGGTTCAAGGGCTCTGGTAAGACAGTTGTGCTGTAGCTAATTTTTTTCATCTTACATGTTCTGTATATCATATCATTCTCTCGCAATGCAGTGCATGGCTCATAGTACTCGTCATTAGACATCGCCATAATCTTATAGCATGTTGATTTTACGCACTTTACAGCTACTATTCTTTAGGCCTCTTTACATCCAAGTCGCATCTTCGTCACAGAACTCATCATTTCACCGCGAAATCACTAACACTGTCTTGGCGCTCTTGCCACTAAATAACGCACATTCATTCATTCAACCTCACATGCCGTGCTTGGGACATGCAGGTTACTGTCAGTCGACAACTATGTTGCAAAATTGTGAATTTCCATTTTATAGGCCTCGGTATCCTATGAGCGGCATACGCAGCAACTACACGGCATACATGGCATACCACCTTCATGCGCCACTAACAGAGTTCGATACCATGAAAACAAGCGCGGCGCAAAACGCAGAGTGGCAATTCTCAGCTCGCCACCCTTCTTGCCCCAGGCGAGAAGACAGTGGGCATAAAAAGAACGGAGAGCTGGCGAATATAAAGTAAAAACTGAAATCGTGATAATTTGGTACTTTAGCACCATAAGCTGAGCAATTCAGAGGAATTCGACAGCCCGGTATTAAAACTTGCTAGAGAACCACGAGGCTGACTGCTCTCTATTTCGATCAACGCTACTGCTCTCGTAAAAGGTACTCGCTTTCGAATAAATGCACCATTACGGCAAATTTAGCACCACACATCGTACAACCACAAACCAGAAATTGACAAATTGGCAATCAGCCGCTGTTTATTTAAAGCTAACCAAAACTAATATATTTTTAAGTTGTCCATGAATACCGGTGAGGGGCCGCGACATACCCATTATTCATATGGAAATGCTGTTTTGGAGCCGCAGAGCACGATAAATTCGGCACAGTGCATAATGTATGCATACACCACCCGCATTGTGCGCTAAAAATGTTTTTCGAAGTGAACATGGAGACACACACCAACTCTGACAATAAGACCCGAAGCTTTGTGCTGCAATGAACGAACATCGTTCGTTGCAGTCCGCCGGAAAAAACACACCAAAAATGGCCGAGCGCAGCCTTCAAAACACCGCGGTCTCATTCAGCCTCGACAAGAAAAGTTTCGCATTCCCCGCAGGGCAGTGAGAAGACCCAAGGCATTGTTCTGCCAGGCACCATGCAGATCACGTGATATCTCACGGATTCCCTATTTAGATTTTCATAAGGGTAATGGGGAGTTCCCGAGTGAGCACTTCGCGGGATGTTAAGCGTGCCATTTGCGTTTCTCATGCGCACGCAGTTTCCTCACACTCGCACATGACAGAACCACGGCAGGCTGTTATACCCTCACGCTTAGTTGAAGAAATGTCACGCTCATTATCGGTCAAGTCTTGCTTGAAACGTCATCCGCGCATCATTTATAGGCGCGTCATGCCTAAATTTAAAGTTATGCGGCAATGCATTACGCATTACCACATACCTCACCCTTCCAGAAAACTAATGCAAGGTGCCTTACATACACCGGCCTAACGTTGCATAACACCTTGAAATGGTGAAAAAAGGAGCGTTCCAGAACTGTTTGTAAATGTCCTAAAAAGCAACAGCTAAAATATCGCAACACATTGCACTAAACAAAACATATTCATACAAAACATAGTTTGTGAAACTCAAAGCTTTCTCGTGACCTTCAGAAATGCAGCTGATAACGACAGCGTGACACTGTGTATCTGTTTCTACTTCCTCGTTCAGTCGAGCTTATGCACGCTATCATGCAACAAACTCGTTTTAAATGTTTCCTGGAAAACGTGAATTTAATGGAAAGGCGCTTAAAAGCGCACGCAATTTCACATAAAGGTTTGCTCATTTTCTCTTTCATTTCGGTCGCATATTTAGATGTTTTATGTCAACGGGCTAAAATTTGCACCACCCGTCACACACCCGAAACTCTCTGGGCCTCTGGATACCTATCTTATTTCCAACACCAAAATTAGCCCACATCTTCGGCATAATAACCACCATATTAAATCATATATACGCCAACTTAATAGCCCATAAAATCCCCAAATAACCAGCAGGTTAGCCAAATCTTGCGCGGTATTTTTACAGAAAATGCAAGGACTGTACCTTGCCTAGTTCACCCAGAACATTGATTAAACCAGTTTCAAACCTTGCATCACACATGAAAGTCGGAAAAATTTAGGGTTCCGTAATTCCTTGGGCAGTGCTTCTAAGAAAACAACCTGTTCGTGACACTTCACACCTTTTTTCCTTGAATTCGAAGTTTATATAATGCAGTTGCGTTAGGACACAAGGAATTACATCGAATAATGGTATTACGACATTCTGTACCACTTGAATAGGAAACTTTCGAGAAAGAGTGCAATTAAGAAAATGCATATACTTTCTCACTTTCGACATCCATCCTACTTCAATGCAAACTAAAAGAAACATGTCTTCCATACTTCACAAAATATACTCATCTTCATCAGCCTATTTTATGTACAGTGCCGGACGAAGGTCCCTCCCTGCGATCTGCAATCACCCCTGTCCTGCGCCAACCGATTCCAACTAGCGCCCACGGTTTTCCTAATTTCGTTGCCCCACCTAGCCTTCTGCAGTCTTCGACAGCGCTAATGGTCCTGATGGTCCAACAGCTATCGAGCCTGCACATTACATGACCTGCCTAGCTAATTTTTTTCTGCTAACGTCAATTAGAATATCGTCTGTACTTCTTTCCTCTCTGGTGCAAACCGCTCTCTTTCTTAAAGTTGTGCCTAGCATTCGTCGTTCCATTTCTCTTTGCGTGGTCCTTAACTTCTCAAGCTTCCTCGACAGTCGCCAAGTCTCTGCCCTATATGTCGGCAGCGGTAAAATGCACTGATTGTACACCTTCCTTTCAATAATAATGGTAAGCTTCCGGTCAGGAGCTTGCAATGTCTGGCGTATGCGATCCAACCCACTTTTCTTGTTCTATGAATTTTCTTTTCGTGATTAGTGTTACCTGTGAATAATCAACCTGGGTAAACTTACTTCATCACACTCAAGAGGCTGACTGGCGATCTTGAACTCTTGTTCCCTTCCCCGGCTATTCATCATTATCTTTGCCTTCTGCATATTAATCTTCAAGCTCACTCTTGCACTGTCTCTGTTAAGGTCGTCGATAATTTGTTGTAACTCTTCTGCAGTATTGCTGAATAGAACGTCATCTGCAAAGCGAAGCTTGCTGATATATTCGCCGTCGATCCGTACTCCTAAGCCTTCTCAGTTTAATAGCTTGGATGCTTCTACCAAGCAGGCAGTGAAGAGCATTGGAGAGATTGCGTCTCCTTGTCTGAGCCCTTTCTTTATAGGTATATTGCTGATTTTCTTGTGTAGAATTAGGGTAGCTGTGAAATCTCTGTAGATATTTTACAGGATATTTACGTAAGCGGTGTGTGCTCCTTGCTTATGTAATGCCTCTAAGAGTGATGATATCTATACTGAATCAGATGCCTTTCTGTAATCTATGAAAGCCATATGGAGAGCCAGATTGTACCCTGCGTATTTCTCGATTACCTGATTATTGACATGGATGGCATCTATTGCAGAGTATGCCTTCCTGAAACCAGCCTGTCCCTCATTTTTCTGCAGCCCAGTGTTGCCCTTATTTTATTGCAAAATATATTGATGAATGTATCATATAATACTGGGAGTTATATAATGAACCCATAATTTTTCAATTCCTTACCTTCATCCTTTTTGTGGATTAGTATTATATCTGCATTCTTCCAGTTTTCTGGGACCTTTGCAGTCAATAGACACTTCGTATTAAAAAACCATTAAAAAACTGTGAACATTAGCATCCTACCTACAACTGGCATAAAACTAGCTTCGAAAGAACGCTAGACGACTCTATTTTTAACTTATTTTGCTGTAGATTGCGTCATATCAAGCGCAGATTGTGTGAAAAATATCTTTCCTGGCCTGGTTACAAGCCCTGCAAATAATGACATAACTCTCCTTCTTTTGTTACTTTTCTTTCATAGCAGTTTCGCACTAAGCTTCCATGGTGTTTTAAACTAAGTAGAGTGTCAAATTTTATGTGTCTAAAATTAGAGGCAGGTTATAAGTAATATGTAAGCAAAGGTCAAATTGTGAGGACAAATTCAGGCCTTTACTGTGAATTTCGTATGCAATGTATCGTTAGAGCTATACCTGTGGCTTGGGAACAACGCATATTTTAACCAGTGGAGAGTGTAAGCACCAACTAAGTCCCCATTAGTGAAAATAAAGGCAACATCATGGCAAATCTTCTCGCAAAGTAAGGTGTGTGTGGATTAATTTGCATAATTTCTTTATTAAGTACCAGAAGAGATATACGGAATGAACACTTGTACCCGGATGATGAAGGTGGAGAGCAGTTAATTAAATTAGTAGTTATTACAATGTTTATTTAAAATATTCACTTCTCTCCGCATGGCGAATTTCCACAGAACTACTAGTGAAACGCTTGCCTTTGCTTCGAGTTGTAGACAAATTCAACATCACGCTGCCATCTGCTAGCCGCTGCTTAGCTCAGATAGTAGTGCAGCTATCCCTGGTTTGATTGCGGTGGTCCCGCGTTTTACTCCCCGACCAGGACACATTTTTTCTTCAACTACGAGGCTTTTGCTTCGAAGAACCAGTTTGCGCTTCCTTTGTAGCAGTTGCTATGATTGTGCGGATGTCTCAATTTTCCTTACTTGCTTCTCTCCACCTTGCGTGTTTCCGCAGAACTATTAACATCATAGTTCATTATGTGTTTCAATTTCTCGCGCTAGTGATGCCCACGTCTTCAAATGCTCCAGCTCATGTACAAAATTTATGCTTTCTGCAACAGATGATTTTCAAAAATTATGTAACACCTAATATTTCAGTAATGTAAAAAGTTGGGCTAGTTGGTGAGTAATCATGCCTTGCTGGTGAAGCAGCGCACTGACACGTACACATTGAAGACATACAAGAAAAGAAGACACTCGCTGCATAATTACATAATAATAATTACATAACTAATAATAATAATTACATAACTCTCCTTCATTTTGTTACTTTTCTTTCATAGGAGATTGTTGCGAGTTCAGCGAGTGTCACCTTTTCTTGTGTGTCTTCACTGCGTCCGTGTCAGTGCGCTTCTTCGCCAGCAAGGTATGTTTAACACCTAAATATGATCACCCTGTATGCTGGCAACAACTAAAACTGACCAGTCATGTAGAGTCAATCATTTAAACTGGGTTAACTAAAAACAGGTGACTGAAATATTTACTGAAACTACTCGAAAGACAGCTTCCGTTTTAATTAGATGACAATAATAGCTCAGCCAGTTTGTGCATCGAGCATTTGATAATCGGCACCAAGCAACCTGTGTATACTCCGTTCCATACATAGCAGTATACGCTGTGGAAGCTAGGCAACATGTTCGGTCAAGAAAAGTTATCGCTCCGCGCGTTCCATGTACGCTACGCTGCGCGACGACAGCCTTCGCCCATGCTAGCGTGCACGTGAAGCTCCGCGCGAAGGGTGGCAAATATAAAACCCGAAAAGTTCAAAAATAAAAATGATCTAAAACAACGCATTAGCAGCCATATATCACCGTGTGTTTGCTTCTGAGAATTAAAACTTATTTTATTCAATGCTGAGCCTATACAGAAACCAGTAGCGCACAATTGCGCTCCAAAAACATAGAGGTATATGCAAGTGCAAACTAAGCCACTGCAAGAAGTCTCTCTAGCCTCTAGTTGAAATCGAACTGTGGTCCTGCAGTGTCAGATAAGTGCCAGGTCTCTTTTCTTCTCCCTCACAATTTTCATTCTCTTGCATGGCTAATGCGGGCCTGAAGACTTTCGTGGGAACTGACCAACGAACTGATGGATATGAACAGCACTTGTGACCTGTTTCTGAACACGCTCACCTTTCTGAATGTTTCTGTTGAACTATGACACAAAGTGCTCTTGCGTGTCTTCAGAGACACGAACTCTTGAGACAGCTTCGAACAAACCTAACAATGAGCACTTCAGTATGCCTTATCCGAGCGCTGTGTGAAATTATCTTACTTTCACCATTCCGACCCATTTTTCCCTTTCCAGTGCAGAGTTTTCCAGCGGGATCAGCCTGGTTAACTTCCATGCCTTTCTCTAATCCCCTTTCCCTGTTTCTTGTTTCATCATGTCATAATTTCTCAATCATTTTGTCCCTTACAAGTTCACTGAGCACTGACGCTAATCGGGCATAAAAATGAATTTACAAGAAAAGATCCGGCTCGCCTCACCTAGCTTCACAAATATCTTGTGCGCAGCTTCATTTCTGTTACTACCACTGCTTTGTAAGTAACGAATGATACTTTTTCTTAGTGTTTAATTCTATTATCTTCTTTTCAACGCATCTGGGAACATGCTGACACAGAGAGAGAGGTGGCACGCCGCGGCTCTGGTTGGACTCCTTGCGAGTGCGGGGCATTTGCGACGACTCGCTGTGCCGTTCTTTTTTGACTTCGCCGAGCTGTGCTCCATTCTGGAAGCAGCTCAAGGGTGCAAATCACTGAAGGAGCTGCACTTCCCAGTTCTTCTTGCCCCCGACATGGAGGTCTTATTCGAGGCGTTGAATTTTTCACCCCTCGTGGAGAAGCTCCGAATCGGCAAGTAAGTATCTCTTGGCAACAATTTTTTCGCGTTCCAATATTATCGCAGGGACCTGCCACAATGGTTTACCATCTTTATCGCTCTGCTACTGAGCACAGGAGTCACAGATGAGATACTCGACCATTGCGGCGCTTTTCTATGCAAGTCTAATGGAAGAACACTCATGTGTTTAGGTGCAGTGTAAAGAATGCACACCAGATGGTCAAAATTATTACAAAGTACTGCATTACGGCGTCAGTCTTAATATGAGTGCTGCTATTGTCCATAAAATTTATAGAAAAATTTACAAACGCATGACATAATGCTGTAGAACCGGAAAAAGATCACCCTTAATGATGTGTTGCGTATATTCTAACAGTAAACTATAACCTCAGTCCGAGGGTAAAACAATTTCGAAAATAGGTAACTCACGTCCCACTATGTCCTCAACTGATGGGGAAGAGAAGGCAAGGGCGGAGTATTATTGCAACATTTCTCACTTGTGGTGCTTGCCCAGCTATAAGTTGGTATATATTCACTCTTTAGTTACCGTCTCACCGACAGCGCAGTTAGAGCATTACAATGGTGGCTAGGGGGTTACAGACTCTGTAAACTACACGATGCAGCAGTATATAACCGACACGTTATAGAGCAAGAAAATAGAAAATACGAAGATGTGACTATGACAAAAGATTAGCTATTCACATTTCTAATTCGACAACAGGTTAGGTTCCTTGCCCTTGACTCAGTTCAGAGGACAAGGAACTCAGCATCCCTTGCTAAGTATTACAAGGCCTGCGTGCATAGACATGTGATGGCAGGCACAACTGAGGAAAGCTCGTCCTGCCAGATGTTAGTGGAAACAAAAACGAAATGACTCAGTGGCATAAATTTTATTGCTATTAGTGTTCAGAAAAATACTCTACACGCTTTTAGGTTCCTATCTGCTGGTGTCTCTAAAAGTTGTCCCGCCAAACTTAGTCATGTGGTATAATGCACTGGGCAGGTACTGATCATTGAGGAGTCCAGCGGTATGCACGCCTCGTACATGGCGATTTTTGACCTCAAGACTACGCTCTATCACTACATTGCTGCAGCGCTAATCGCATTAAGGGAAAAATTAATAGTGAGATGGGCTGTCTTGAACCATTTCTGCCACAGTATACAATAAAATGGGAACTCAGTCCGTTCTAACCTCAACTTCAGTCAGCTAATGCCTAGATCTTTCTTCATCTTCCTGGCGTCCGTATCCATGACAATTCTGCATTCATGTTTTCATGCTAAGTGTCACCGTCAACATTCGCAGTTGCAGCATTTCTTTTTTCAATTTCAACGTTTTCAAATGTAGGTACCTGATACATTGAAGTAACCGTAAGTAATGTTACTGAATTCAGTAACTAGAGCGTTACTGAATTCAGTTAGTGCACCTAAATGGCGTTGTCACAGCATGACAACGTCAAGAACTACTCCATGGCCATATTGCTGTGCCACAGAAAATATGTATTCATTCTGTAAGCCTAACGGCATGTACTTAGCTCCGAGAACGTCCTTTCCTTTCTCGCTTCAATTGCGTGATTTCTTATGTTCTGTTAGCAGGAAAATTCATGCTGTAACGATTCCCCCTCGCAGAGGAAGCTCCGAGCACAAGTCACAGTTTCATTCGAGTGAAACACTTTAAAAGAGCCATGCGTGCCACGTCGGTATTAGCGGAGTTCAGTCCTGCTTTAGCATGGCGCGTGAGTACGTACGGACCTGTACAGTTCGCCAGATGATCTTGACTTAGCCCATGTTTCCGCGTAAGACATTGTGCACAGACGAAGTCCCAAGAAGGCTAGGCGATATTCCGATGGTGCCGGTCGTACCATGCTGTTGACGGATCCGAAAGAGCCAGAAGTCTGTTCAAGCTCAAAGGAGCGTCCTACAGTGGAAGACGTTGTATTCAGGCGCTCCATGGTACTCTCTATATTTTTTTTAAAGCGACAGCTTTACTACGCCAGTCAGCCAGCCATTTTAGCTCGTCGCGCCGTGTCCCGTATGAAGGCAGCCTTATGACATATCCGTGGCCGACGAACGACCTTGAGCCGCCATTGCCTAGCAACGCCGTACGCCCCGCTCCAACAGATGAAGCCGCCGTCTTCGGCTCTGCCGTCGCCGCTACCTCCACCAGATTTGCTCCGCTGGGGTAGAGGGAGAGGTTGCGCCTTGCGGAGGGTATATATATATATATATATATATATATATATAATATGCCCTTCGCCTCAGTGTATTTAGTCCTTATGGAGAGCGCGACAGAGAAGCAACAACGACAGAACGAAGCGAGGAAGAGACAACGCGCTCAAGAGATGCCAGAAGAACGCGCCGCACGGCTCGAGAAGCGCCGTAACGAAGATGCGGCTAGAAGTCGTGCCACGTCCCGGAGTGACTCTTCAACTGCGGAAGAGACCACTTTAAGCAACAACGCTCTCGAGTTCTTTCCAAGTCCTCGAGAGCGTCGGAATGAGACGCTGAGTAGACGACGTGCCGAGGAAACGGAGGAAGAACGAACAAGAAGACTCGAGACCGCATGCGTAGCCATGAAGCTCTTGCTTTCTCAATTCAACTAGGGTTAACCAGAGCTAAACCACAGGCAATTTTTCATGTTGAAACCCTGCCCGCTGCTCTTGCATACAGACTCACCCCCACAATTTATCCGAGTGTCGGCGGTTCCTATTCGGCAGAAGTCCTACCGAAAGTGGCCGTTAGAGCGTGAGACCAAATTGATGACAGATTTCGCGATATGCTTACAGCCGTAGGTGTGCTTTAGAACCATTTTAAGACGGGGATTATCAATAAATAGGCCAGTCATTGAGCTCGTCTAGTATAACTGATCAAAAAGAATGACAACAGTAGAAGATCTCATGTGCACACCCACACCACCCTGCCCCTAGCTCGTACTTCGTCAAAAAAAAGACCTTTACCTTCTTCCTCAGGTAGAGAACGTGTCAGATTGTATTCTTTCAGCGGGCTACTTCGCTTTCCTTGAAGTGCGAACGGCATAACAAAAAATTTGGATCACGCTTCAACTTCGCCTTAAGGAATAGAACGGGATAGCATTGAGGCGCTCCTAACGGATTCTCACGTCTCCAGACAACTGCAGCTTGTTTGGAAATGTTTACCGGGAAGCGCTGACGCCGAACTCTATGCCAGGAGGCGACCTTTCGGGTGGAAGCGCAGCCTCTTACGTGGGCCACGATACGGCGAAGGCGAGCACGATCTGGAGGTGTTGCAATGAAGCGGACTTGTCGCTCCGGTAGAAATGCTGGAAAAAGTGGTTTGTTTGAGTTTCCGCGTAACAGAATTGTTTTCTCGTGCATTCACATTACAATCCGACGGTATAATTTCCATAGGTTATGTGTAAGTCATATGTTACGAGTTTTGCAACGTATTTTCCTTGGATAAATTCAATTAGTTCAATAACTTCCCAGCGCTACACGGAGGATCTACGTTGTTGGGTATGGGTGGTTCGATTTGCATCGTTCGGGATAATTTTCGCCGTAATGACGGTCTATGCCGAGACCGGATTTTCTCCGACACGGGGCCCTTAACGCTATCTCGGTGAATTTTCCGATGCTGCTGGCGGACACGTAAAAAATTGGTGGTGGGTCAATCTTTAAGATTATTCTCGGCTCTCATGCGAGTAGCAATCGATCCTTTGAGTGATGCACAATTGTTGTCCATAAGTTTTATATTATGGAAAGTAGCACTTACCCAATGTCACGTAGCCAGAAACCGAAGCTGGCCTCAAATAGGTTCATTGAAGAGCAGCAGATACCCAATGGCATATAAGTCACCTAAATTGGCGGGAAAGGGGTCCGCTGAGGAGCGGCACACGTACAGTAGAACACAGTTGCTCAAGCTGGAATTAGTAAAGGCAAGGCAAGGCACAGCAGACCAGGACTCAAGAACACAAACGACAGGACCGGCACCGGTCCTGCTGTTTGTGTTCTTCTTCAGTCCTGGTCTTCTGCGCCTTGCCTTTACTAATGTAAGCATGAACCAACTAGCCCAAGCAAAAGTTTTACTTAGTCAACCTTGCGTCATAGTGGTACATTGCAGAGCTGCACATTGACATTGTGAAATACCAGGAACCCAATGTGTGCTTACGGTTGGCTTTGAACCCGGCTTGCTCAGTCCAGCAGCGAGATGTTCTGCCCATTTGAACACGCACTACCCTGTAACTTGAGTTGGCGGGAGTTAGGCGCCGATTTGCGTATACATACGTACATACGTGCATACATACATACATACATACATACATACATACATACGTATATACATACATACATACGTATATACGTACATATATACATACATGCATACATACATACATACATACATACATACATACATACATACATACATACATACATACATACATACATACATACATACATACATACATACATACATACATACATACATACATACATACATACATACATACGTATATACATACTATAATACTGTAGTATTATGGCCGCGATCGCAACCCTGGCATAACTTTATGAATTCAAAATGATAATGTTTGGTTTGTACATAGCATCCGCGACTTTTAAAATATTTATGGATGCCCTTCTATAGGGCCTAAAGTGGGACATCTGCTTGTGTTACTTAGTAGACATCGGGCCCCTCGGTTAGCCCCGTTTTTTATCGTTTAGTAGACGCAGTGATTTTTGTAAGCGCTTTTGAAAAGCACAACTCGTTCGGGGAAGGTCTCTTCAAGTGAATCTATTTAAGTCGAGCGTTCCATCGTAAGATATGTAACATTAGTCAAGGACACACGTTGGTACGTGTATCTAGCAGAAAAATGTCTCCGGCCCCACACGTAAGAAAGCAGCTATTGAAGCCTTTTAAGCCCTTCCTGCCTCTCAAGAAGCTTCGTATTTTAATTGGCCGGGATTTTATTTCCGCCGACTTGTACGTGCGTTTGAAGAGGTCGCTTATACCTTCATTTTTTTTTTGCCGCAGAGGAAATCCGCTTTCGCTGGACTAAGTGTGACACACTGCTAATGACGGAACTGATTTTGGCCCTCGCTCTTCACTGCTAAGACGGAGAGTCTGAAGAAGCGAAAAAACTTTAATTGTGATAACAATTAAGTGGGCACTACAGACTCATTCCTGCCGCGGCCGTCATTGTGAGGTTCCGTATCAAGTCCTGGGGCGATACCGTATACTGTATGCTGCATGTGGGAGTGAATGCGTGCGAGAGTGAGCCGGCGAATGCGGCGCGAAGGCCGCAACCTCGCGTGCCCGTGCGACGAAAGTGGGCCACAAGTGCACCCTCTCCTGTCGCCGCCAGGTAAGGGGGTGAGGTGAGGGAGGAGAGGGAGGGGCGTTCTGCTCCATCGACTGCTCTTTTCGGCGCAGCGCTGCGGACGCCGTATGTTGAAAGCGACCTGCGATGTGGCCAAAATGAGCGCCCGCCCGAGCCACATCTTCATAGCGATCTGTGATGTTTGCAGAGGGTGCGCAGTGCCGGTAGCTTCGTATGCGCTGGGATTTCGGCGTTTCGTTCTTGTTGAGGAGAGAGATGCGCGAAAGTCACTGCTGCCACAGCGATTGCAGACTCCAGCATTTTGATAGCGAGTTCCCGCGCGCATCCAGCGAGATATAATCTTTTACCTGTGCGCGCATGACACTGTGCTTGTTAGTTTAGATAAAACACGCTGGCGAGATATTTGATTGGAATGCATGATAGAATATATAAGCGCGACTAAAAGAGTTCGAAGAAACACACACAGACATTGCTGTCTTTGTGTGTTTCTTTCCACGTCGTCGTGAAGTCGTGCTTACACATTCTATCGTTGGTAATGTAGTTAGTAAGCGAGTATTTACAATTTTTTACGAACGGTAAAACCACAATCCTTACTTCCTATAGCTATCTACCAGTTTGCTATAGGAATAGGTGCTTCGCCTTTCGGGCAAAACTGTGCCTCCTTAAGCTTCTTCAAAAAAACATTTTAGCAGGCTAGAAGCTGGCGCACAAGTCAGGCGTTTTCCCGGGCTGTCAACACTGCGGAAACTTCCTCTTGCGGAGATCACATGCCAGCCCAGCGGGTAGTTCCACCAAATCGGCTAACTGGTACTCCACGTAGTTGATGCCATGAATCATGCCCCAGGTGAGGCTGGTGAACCGCGTTCGATTACGGCTGCAATTGTGCAAGCTGTTGTACGGCGGGAGCTTGCCAACATGGGATTTACTCTGTGGCACCATAACCAGTCGAGCACCAACTTCATGGCATCCAATCTCATTCTATCGAGAGCAGCGACTCCCTACACGATATACCAATCCTGTTGCGTGGAGAACTCCTGAAGACTAACTGACATCTCTTGTCATCGTATCAGCCACATCGCCCGTCAGTGCGCCAACCACTGGTCCTCGTCTCCTCCAACGCCATTTACCCCTTAAGGGCGCCCGCACTCAAATCGCTTCCCACTTGAAGCCTAGTCGTGTTTCCCCCACGCCGATGCTCCCACGAAGACAAAAAGTCGCTCCTTGTCTCCACGTGGGCACCAGTCACGCTCGCCTCCAGGCCGTCGCCCATCGTCTCGCTGACAGCAGGCTCGCCGCACGTCGTCCTCTTTTATCCCTACAGGAGCTCATCAGGAAAAAGCATGTTGCAGCGCCCAGAGGTCACGCTGCTTTGACGACTTCCACCACAAATCCTATTCTGACACTGACGACAAGAAAAAATTTGTTAGACGTTGATGTCAATGGCTTCCCTATTTTTGCGATCATCAATTCTCGGCTGCGCACACCTCTGTAATAAGCGCGGATATACGCCGTCCGTTTCATAAACTGCCACGCTTGCCTCCTCCCGCATCCTACGCGTCACTGATCGAACGACTCCTGGAGTTCTTGGGAAGTGCAACGTCCGCGTCTGCATTACTAATCATCCCACTCCTGTCCAAGTTGCCGTTGAATGACAAGTGCCCCCCATGATCTAACCCCCGGCTTAGATTTTCTGTGCACTCATTCTGCCCTCATTCATATTGCGACCGGTGCTTGGCTGCTTGAGCTGCGCCACCTTCTGAATATTCCAGTCGAAAATTACCACACTTACGTTCTCGCCATCACGTTTTCTTGCCGCCTGAAGCTGGTGCATGCGTTACTTCGACGTCCTCACCCAATATTCCCGATGGCAACTATGTCTTCCGTACGATTATCGACGTTATAAGGAACTGACGACGTTATGTTTTCTTGCGATGTCGCGCTGTTTCACAAAATTCTTTCCGTTGCCCACAATGCAGAGGTCTCTCCACTTTTCAATGTTTGCCAGTTAAGTTATATAGCACAAGCCATGCCGCTGGTGACCAGCCCCGCGCTTGATTTCTGCTAGATTGCTTCTTTGGATGCAGAAGCTTGGCCACTTTGCTCCGTTCGCTTTGCTCCTGATCTGACCCAGACGCTAGCTCGAGATCTGCACCACATCCTGGCGTCCTACCGTGACATCTTTAATTTGACAACCACCCTCTAGGCCAAAAATCTGTCGTGACTCGCCGAGTTAACACTAGTGACGCCAATCTTATACGCCGGCCCACACATCGCGTGTTACATCACGAATTTCAAGTCAACCACAACGAGGTCGGCAAAGTAATTGCAAAAGACATTAGCGAACATTCGCCTAGCGCTTGGTCCTCCCCGGCCCTTCTCGTGAAAGAGGATGGCAGATGTCGTTTCTGTGTTGATTATAGGAACAATGAAGCTCCCAAAGGCGTCTACCCTTTGCTTCGCATCAATGACGCCGTCGACTGTCTTTATGAAGCTGAATATTTTTTATCCATCGACCTTCGGCCTCGCTATTCGCCGATATAAATCGACACTATACACCGCGAAAAAATATTTCATTACACACGATGGCTTGTGCCGATTCAATGTCATGTCTTCGGACTGCGTAACTTTTTCAAGCAATGTTCGAGTGCATGCTGGACTCTGCTGCGCGAAGACAAGTGGTGCATCTGCCTATGTTACCGAATCAATGTCGTTGTCTACTCGCGTACGTATGACGGCCACCTTACCCTTTTATCAGCCATTCTTGGCGATTTCTGTACAGCCACTCTTCAGCTGAACTCTTCCGGGTGGCGTGAGGGGTATCGGGAGACGTCAAATAAATGTGCTCGTTCACCTTGTTACTGCTGATGGTGTCCCCTACAAGGTGCGAGCAGTGCCACAATATCCCATGTCGCGCTCAACCAAAGATGTCTCATGTTTCTGAGGATTATGTTCCTATTTCTATCGCTTTGTCTGGAACACGGTGGACATCGCCCACGCTCTTACTGAACGCTTGAAGGACAAGAGGCTTGGTCTTCTGTCTTCATCGATATGCTGGTCACACCACCACTACTGGCCCGTTTCGACCACTCATCGCATACAGAACATCTCCTTGAATGAAACGGCAGGTTACCATTTGTTACCGTTGCGTACAATTCATCACGCCATCACACCGCTCTATATTCCCCGTTTTATTTCCTATTTGGCCAACATCCTACATGGTCATTCGCGACTCTCCTTCCTTTGGCGCCTCACTCGTCTACTGAATGCGCCAGTGATGTCATTGCTCGAGCCTGTGGAGCTCGCCAACTTGCCAACGACGGATTCTCTGCTTCGCTAGTATCCCAAAAAAATAACCTTACGACAACCGACACACACGCGTGTACTTCACGCCAGGCTCTTTGTTGCTCCTAGGGCCGCCTGTTGGTACATCAGACAAGCTTCTTTAACGTTACACCGGGCCCTACAGGGTGCTGCGTAAACTCGGTGACGTCTATTGCGAGGTGGTAACGCTGGGTTCTGCTTCTTCGACCTCCTTGCTCTCAGTTGATATTGCTTGTGTTTACCGGCTGCATCCGGCCCCCAGGAGTGTCTGCGTGAGCAGACACACCTGCGCGCAACGTGCGCGCAACGTGCCCGAGCACAAGAGGGTTGGACCCCCCGCCCCCACGTCTAACTGTGCACAGCTTAGCTGTGCCCGGAGAAAGGGGAAACCTGCGGGTTGACCCGATTCCGGGCGCTCGGATCGCTAAGGCCCCACGGCAGAGGTAACACACCTCTTTGGTAACTGCTTCGCATAGATGGCACCCTCAGACTGACCAACCTGGCGGATATCAGTAGTTGCCTTTTCCCTTCTTTCTCTCCCCCCAGCCTTAGTCTTTCTGTCTCACTTTCAATCTCTCCTGCATCTTCTTCACCTCGTTTTATTTCCAATTTTCTTGGCAGCCTAGCGTAACCTCGTGAAGTTTATCCAACCTTGGGACTATTATAATAGGTTACAGTAGCTATGTACTGCTAACGTCTGCGTTTGCTTCGGGTCCCGTAGCTTCCCCTTGTTGAGCTCGGTGGTGGGTGGCTGGCACTGCCGCCAAAATTGAGCAACTATTTATTGATTTAATGTCTTTCCCTATCTGCCTGACCACTCTCTTACAAAAGAAGGCGCATTGAAGAAATGCTTCACATTCTTGGTCTCCGCAAAGAAACCTTCCAAGGATTTCACGTCACGCATAGATCAAACCCTGAAAATACCATGGGAATTATTCTTCCCTTCAATATCCAAATGTCTTACTGGTGCATTAGAGGTCCCGGCTACAAAGTAACGAGAATGGCCAGCGGCTCCCTTCTCTTCGATGTTCGAGATCGGAACCAGCATAGAAAGCTCCTACTCTTGTAACACTGGGGGATGTACAAAACGCAGTCACTCCAAGCCAATCGATGAACACATCCAAAGGTGTAATTTGTAACGGAGGCCACTTGAATTTGACCGAAGATCATCTGCTAGAGGGCTGGAAAGAACAAACGTAACGCAAGTACAACGAATCAAAATCAAACAAGACAACATTGAAACTCCCACGTAGCATCTAATCGTCACATTTGGCTCCAGTACTCTCCCTGAGACCCTCAAAGTAGTATATGTGAAAATCCCAGTCCAAACATTCCAAATAGGCGTAGATGTTTCAAATGCCTATGATTCGGCCATGGCTCGTAAAGCTGCTGGGGCCGACTGACATGCGCAATATATGCCGACCATGAACACACTTCTTATAACTGTACTAACTCCCAGCACTGTCCCAACTGCGATGATGACAATGCAGCATATTCTCGATCCTACTATACATTGACAAAAGGACAAGAAATCACAATAAAATTAAACAAATTATGTTTCAAGAAGCACGGAAGCGTGTTTCTACAGTTTATACTGCAGGCTATGCTACAGCGGAGCGTAAGGGGACAACGCCGCAGCCGACTGTCGCATCTGTCCGGTCCACGAAGTGTGGCCGTGGCCTTTTCACTAGTCCCTCTCGGCGGCAGGAGCCGGCGCTGCTTTGCCCTCCCAGAAGGAAGGCCCATAAACAACTGGGTCGCTGGCCTCCAAGCCTTCATTTCTTCAGGCGAGGCCTATGCGAAAACACCCCGCTCGTGTGAGCGGTAATGCAGCGGCTGTCAGTAGTAGATGGACACAAGTCTGAGCCAGAAGGCACATTCAGCGCCTTGGGAGAGGAGTGTCTTCCGACCACTGCATTCAAGGCAAAAGCCGGATGACGGGGCATGGCAAAACTCCGGCAGCCAAATTATTTCCTATTGAAACACAGCGCAAAAACACAAACACTCATCATCAGCAGCTGCCTACTTTGTGTCCACTGCAGGTCGAAGGCCTCTCCCTGCGATCTACACTTACCCCTGTCCTGCGCCTACCGATTCCAACTAGCACCCGCAAATTTCCTCATTTCGTCGCACCACCTAGTCTTCTGCCGTCCTTCACTGCACTTCCCTTCTCTTGGTACCCATTCTGCCATCCTAATGGTCCAACAGCTCACAAATCTGCACATTACATGACCTGCCAAGCGCCATTTCTTTCTTTCATTGTTTATTAGAATATCGTCTATACCCGTTTGCTCTCTGATCCAAACCGCTCTCTCAAACTTATGCCTAGCATTCTTCGTTCCATCGCTCTTTGCGCGGTCCTTAACTTGGTCCTTACACAAATCATACATTGGAACCTGAGCGGTCTTATCCACAACCTCAATAGCATTAAAGAACACAAATTCAATCCATATGTGCTGTGTATTCAGGAGACGCATCTTAAATCTACGCTAACAATTTCTTTTCAAGCAATACGCCATTTTCTGGAGCGACAGATAATACGCTGTCGCATCGTCCAGTGGCGCAGTTACATTAGTCAATAGATGTGTTGCCTATTGACAAGTTCATTCCCGAACCTTCCTTGAGGCAGTTGCTATTCAAGCAGTGATCGATAAGCTAATATACATTCCCCGGAGTTATCATCTTTCTCGAGAAACATGTCAGAAATTTATTGATGAGCTTCCTTACCTTTACATACTCGACGGAGATCTAAACGCACATAGTACACTGTGGGGCGACTATCGCTGTGAGACAAGCAGACGGCTAATAGAAGACTTCTTACTCTCCTCAAATACATGCTTGCTTACAAAGGAAAAACATTTTACAGTACTGGGCACAATATATTCTCCTTCATGTACTTAAGCATGGCATCCAGTACAATTTGCCCTATCTCGAATGGGATGTGATTAACAACTCTTATGGAAGGCAGTATTTTCCCATCGTTTCAATCCTTACAAGAAAGGCAGAATACTGTACACATATTCGTCGATGGAAAGTCGATTCTGCCGACTGGACGCAGTTTTGTGAACTGACAGATGTAGCCTGGGATGATGTCCATGAAATTATTACAGACGATGCAGTAGGATACTTAACAGCATTTGCGATTGATGCTGCATCACTATGCATTGCCCAAATAGTATGGATTGCCTTCTAAACAATGTATTCCCTGATGGAATGGTGAGTGTAAAGAACCGCAGTGGAAGGAAAGCAGGTTTTGGAATCTCCTACGCAACTCCCCAACCACACAGAACTTAATCACAAGGTAGTAGAACACGCCGCCGCGCTATACGGGAAACCTGGGAAATACGTGAGTAGCATCACTTCTTAAACAGATGAGCGAGAAGCACGGAACAGGGTGAACAAAATAAAAGGCCGCGAAATACATCATCTACTTCTAGAAAATAAACGAGGAGACGCTCTTGAGGACCAGGCAGTTTGTTTAAGAGAACATTTCGAGCACATTTCCAATACAGTCCAGTACACAGATACATTTATGAAATACCAGCCACAAGCAGAGCCACTGCCTCTTGGTCGGGAAGCCACATAAAATGAAACACAAAATTATCCATTAACCATAGCGGAGTCCCTGGCCTCTCTGAATTGCTGTAACAAGTCTGCTCCAGGAAGTGACAGAATAATGTATATGATCAAACACTTTGTTCGCTGCCGGCTACATTCCGTCCGCCTAGAGAAAGGAATCGAAATTCCTATTCTCTAATAAGGCAAGAACCCTTCCTTACCTAGTAGTTATAGGCCTATAGCTCTGACAAGTTGTCTACGCAAATTCTCTAAGAATATGATTAACCGGCGCCTCATACATTTTCTTGAGGGCAACAAAATACTTGGTCCCTTACATTGCGGTATTAGGGAAGGTATATCTAAAACAGATCACCTTGTCCGCATTGAGAAAAATATCCTTGACGCACTTGTGCACAGGTACTTTTCTTCGCAGTATTTTTTTGATATGGAGAAGGTGCATGACACAGCTGTGCGCTTTGCAATCATCCGTGATCCGTTTGAATGGGAGTCCGAGGACACTTACTGAATGTGATTCTGAGCTACCTCTCCTATCGCACGTCCCGTGTTAGAGTTGGTAACGTTCTGTCTTGCCACTTTACGCAAGAGGCTGGTGTTCCACAACGTAGCGTGCTGAACTGCGCTCTTTCTTACTGTCAAAATGAACTGGCTGCACACTGTCACACCACGCACATGTTTTATTCTGTATATGTGAACAACATCCAGATAGGTTACGAATCACGTAATCTAAGTTTCTGCGAGATACAAGTACCGCTTGGCATAAGTAAATTGTGTAGGCGGACAGACGAAAACGGTTTTTAACTAAACAGTCAAAAAAGTACGTGTTTCACGTTCTGTAAAAGGAGAGGTATACAGCGCCACCCTGTAACAGAACTTAACAGAGCGCGACTATCTTTAAGCCGTGAACATTATGCTTTGGGTTTCATTTCAGACTGGAAGATTAATTTTGTCCCACACCTGAAGTATCTTTAAGCAAAATGTCTTCAGGCTATGAACCTACTGAAACTCCTGTCACGCACATCCTGGGAAAGCGACCGGCGATGCCTTATAAAATTGTAAAAAAAACTCGAGTGTTAACACGCCTAGACTACGGAGGAACAGTCTATAACTCTGCTGGACCAAGTGCTCTGAAAATGCTAGATCCAATCCCCCGCTCAGGCATCCGCCTTGCTGCAGGCGCCTTCAGGACTAGTACTGTGCAAAGCCTGTACGTCGAATCCAATGAATAGTCTCTATACTACCAAAGCTGTTCGTATGCCTTGAATGTAAATTCAGCCGTAGATCATCCAGGTCACACTATTATTCACAACTTGTCCATGGCCAGGCTGTTCCGTAAATGCTCAGCAATAGGCCTCCCTTGTCCCTCCAATTGGAAGCACTGTGAGAAGAAACATGCCTCCCTCTTTAGAGAATTACATAATGGCTCCTACTCGACTTACACTACCCTGAGAACGGAAGAGTACCCACTGCGACAGCTCTTAAAATATCAAAACGAGCACCTAAGCCACGTATACATTCGTATTTCCTTGAACTTAAGGAGCATTCCTGGGCTGAATTTATTACCGATGCTTCGAAGTCTCCTCCTGGTGTAGCTTACCAAGACCATTGCTTTATTATGTGGAACACTGAATCCATAGAGTACTATTTTTAGGGCACAAGCATACGTGATCCTCTAGAAGGTAAACACATTGAACAAACAAATCTCAGTTGGCCTATCGTGTTTACAGACTGTTTGACTGTAGTCTGAGCCATAATTCGTTTACGAAACTGTAAGAAAAATATTTTTGACCGACTGTACACAGTGTTATGCTCTGATTAAATGGATAAAAAGCCATCATCCTTGGTTGGGTGCCTGACCACAGTGGTTTAAAGAGGAATGAAGCTGCTGAATAGAGCGCTGCATCAGTAGGTTTTAGCGACTCCGACACAGACATACCCATTCCAGCCACGGACCATAATCTATACTTACGTCACAAGCTAAAGATGCACTGGCAGGAACAATGGGACTGCCAGGTGTCCAATAAACTGCACTTGATCAATCCTAACTAAGGGCACTAGATATCGCAGAAAGCAACGTGATACAAGGAAGTGCTGCTTTGTCGATTAAGAATAGATTGTGCCTGCAGCACTGTTGTAGTGGGTGGCAGAGTGACGGGGAAGACGCAAGAGCAACGCACAACGTCTATTTCAGTGACAGCAATATATATATATATATATATATATATATATATATATATATATATATATATATATATATATATATATATATATATATATATATATATATATATATATGCTTGCCTATGACGTAACACAAGAGAACGAATCATGTTTGACACGTGTTAGCACAGCACTTCATATCACTTCTTCCTTTCTTTTAAAACTGCAGTCCTTGCACGGGTCTTCGTTGCCGGGTAGACCTCCGTAAGACCGGCGGACTTGGGGGACAGAGAACCTGTTCGGCTGGAAGGGATGTTGGTGGTGTTGTCAAAGAAACAGGCACGGCGCCAGTTGGTTCTGAAGTGGCCAGGCTGCACCGGCCTTCTGGTGTTGACGTCGGCCGATTCTTCTTGCCCGGGCTGGGTTGCAGCGAGTCGGGAGCCTCCGCTTTTGAGGTCACGGGAGACACAGGTGCGCGATGGGAAATTTAGTCGAAGTGACGCCTGACTAGGCAATCTTGAGTATCGACCGTTACCAGCCGTGAACCCTCTGTGCTCATGATGTTGCCTGGACGCCAACGCCTCCTTTAGCCAAAGTTGCGTACCTACACCTGGTCGCCGGACTGGTATCTGGGAGGCTGCGAGTAACTTCGAGGTAGAGAAGGGACGCACGTATCCTAGCGTGAACGAATTATTTGGTAGTTCAGCAGCATCTTTGAAGGAGACTTGCCGCACGGTAGTGGGTTACGTCGATAGCCTAGCAGCATACGCACTAGTTTTGTTTCGAGATCGTTCACCATCGAGTGCGTAAGAAGGCCATCTTTTATTGTGCGGACCGCGCGCTCTGCCAGACCATTAGATTGTGGGTGGTAAGGCGCACTACGTAGATGAGTTATGTTGTTGGCCGTCATGAACTGGGAAAACTGCTGACTTCCAAACTGAGGCCCGTTATCTGATACAACTGTTTGCGGCAAGCCAAAACGAGCAAACAATTCGCAAAGCCGCGCGATTGTGACTTCTGTGGTCGCCGACTGGACAGGAAGTGCCTCGATCCATTCACTAGGGGAGTCGACGACTATCAACAGCGACAGCTCTATTGGTCCGGCATAATCAATGTGAAGCCTTGACCATTTGGTCCCCGTTTCTGGCCAACAGATAGGAACCTGTCGATGAGGCATTGGCTGAGCTTTTACACATGAGATGCACGAACGTGCAAGGCTTTCGATCTCACCATCCAACCCAGGCTACCAGAACAGCGTCCGAGCCAGTCTTTTCATCGCAGATGCAACCTGGTGGGACCGATGTAGCTCAGCGAGCATGGAGACTCGTTCTTTGCGGGGTACGACGATGCGATGACAACAGTAGAGCAGGCCTTCTACGCTTGACAGCTCCAGTCTTTTGCAAATATAAGGTTGAAGGTGATTGTGACTCGGTGACAAGCGTTTAGGCCATTCATTCAGTACAAAGTGCTGCACAACGCTAAGGTTTTCGTCTCTGTTCGACAGCGCCCGTATGGCATCCGCTGCACGAATGAGCTGTCAAGGGTCTCTGAAGACAGCACGTATTCTGGTAAGGTGCCCGATCGACAAGCATCTATTATTGGCACGGGCAAGCGGCTGAGTGCGTCCGCGTTGGCGTTTTCCTTGCCGGCCTTGTACTCTATGCGGTACCGATATTGGCTTAGAAACAGTCCATCTATGAATACGTGCCGACGCCATTGGGGGCACAGGTCGATCTTCTCGTAGAACTCCCATCAGTGGTTGGTGGTCCGTGACCAATACAAACTCGCGGCCCAGCAGGTAGTCTCAAAACTTTGTTACTCCGAACACCCAGCGCGAGTGCTTCCTTCACTAGCGGAGAATAATTCTTTTCGGCGTGCGAGAACGGAAGGCAATGGGCTTATGCAATTTCCCAATTCGGTGCGAATTACGGCACCTAAATCCGAAGGTGACGCATCGCATTCCAAGCGCACTGGTTGGTTGGGATCAAAATACGTCAGAACAAACGAACTCAGAAGTGTTTCTTTAGCCTTGAGAAATGAATTTTCCTGCGTCGTTGCTCAGTGCCATTCGTGCTCTTTTTCACGCAGGAGATACAATGGGGCCAACATCGTTGACATGCGTTGCAAGAACCGGTGATAATAAATCTACAGGCCCAAAAACGAGCGCAGTTCGGTGACATTCGTAAGCCGTGGCGAGTCGCGTATTGCTGCTAGGTTCTTCTCAAGCGGACGCAAGCCGTCTTTGTCAATGCGATGGCCAGGTAGACGATTTAGTCTTTGCGAAATGGCTTTTTTTCGGCCTTCAGCTTGATGCCATTTTCTTGAAGCCTGCGCAAAACGTCCCGGAGCACTGAGCCATTATCATCCTGACGTTCCGCTATGAATACATCGTCCAAATACACCTGCAAGGCTGGAAGATCGGCCAGGACCGTTTCGATGCGCCGCTGAAAAATCGCGGGAGCCGAGGCGACTCCAAAGGGAAGACGGTTAAAGCAGAACAACCCCTTGTGAGTGTTTATCATGGCCAACTTCCTCGCCTCCTCAACCAAAGGGAGTTGGTTATATGCATCCTTAAGGTCCAGTGTTGTGAAAAATGATCCCCCACGTAGCGACGCGAAAATATCTTCAAAGTTTGGTAAAGGGTACTGCTCAGTTAGGCAGGCAGCATTGATTGTGGTTTTGGAATCGCCACAGATGCGAAGGGACCCGTCTTTCTTCAGTACATCTACGATTGGCGCCGCCCACTCAGAATGTGCTATGGGCGATAATAGGCCTTGCTCGACTAAACGGTCATGCTCAATTTCCACTTTTTCACGAAGAGCATAAGGGATTGACCAGGCCTTGTGGAACTTCGGTTGGGCGCCTTCTCGAATGGGGAATTTCACAAGTGGCCCCTGAATGTTTCCAAGTCCTGGCTCAAAAAGGACAGAAAACACGGTCCTAAGGCTCTCGGGATCTGCTGACGTCGATTGGACCGTAGCGAGAAAACCAGATGGCAAAAGCGAGAACGCTTGGATTAAGTCCCTTCCGCAAAGGCTGGGACCCGAACAGCCTATCAGTGTAGCAGGCACAGTATTCCCCGCAAAATAGGCTTGAAGGTGCAGTTCACCGAGCAGTGTAGCTTGCCCAAGTAACAGCTGAGGGTGTGTTTGCATTTCGATAAGCGTGGCCGACTCAGACGATGCTTTAGATACACCTCCTGTGGGATGACAGAAAACGGTGATCCCATGTCAATAATCATGTGCAAGGGCACGCCACCCGAGCGGAGAGCTCTTCGGAACGCCTGAAGCAAAGATTTCTTTTCCCATGATTCCTGCAATATGAAGACTTGAAATATCGCCTTCGTTCATTCCGGATACAGCGCTCTCATAATGAACTGCGTTAGCGACGCCATCGCGCCTACGACCAACCAGGAGCCCCGGCTCGGAGCGGCATTTTCTTGCGAAATGACCAGTCTTCCGACAGCGAAAACACTGCTCCTTTTTGTGCGGACAGTCGCTTGCTTCGTGATCGTAGTTTTCGCAGCGTGCGTACTAAGTATGGCTTTGCTTATCTTTGGTGAAGATCTGATATCGGAGCGATTTACACGCTACAGAACACACCGCTGCCTCATTACCAAGTCTAGTCATGACGCTTACTTCCAGTGCGGCTGTCTCTGCCGCTGTGCCAATAGTTTCAGCTTGGGCAAGTGTGAGCTCAGTTTTTTTCAGTTTTTGGTGCGGTGTCTGCCGCACCGCACCATTTCGGATGCCACAAACAATGCGATCCCGTAACATGCGGTCCAAACGGGCGCCGAAGTGACTCTTATCCGCAAGCTTGCGTAGCTCAACAACATAGTCCCGGACAGATTCGTTTGCAGCCTGGCCCCTTGTAAAGAACTTGTAAATTGCGGCAACCTCATTATTCTTCAGCGCATAGTGGTTATTTATGAAGGTAAGCGCTTCCTTGTAACTCAGGCCATTTACTTTCTGGGGGGCGCAGTGTCCAGCAACAACGCCTACCGTCTTCGTTGGCATTGTTGAAACCAAAAGCGCCCTTTATATACCACCTGTCTTAATATCATATGCTTTAAGAAATGCCTACAGTAGAGTCAAGTAAATATCCAATTTATCTTGATTTTCGTCGAAACTTGGGGTACCGAGGTTCGTAGCCAGGGCCATGACCGCCGATGCTCCGTAGACTCGATTAATTTCAGTACCCAGCAGGACTCCCAGCGCTACCGAGACGCCACTGTTCGTGGCGGGGGCTCCGCGGAGGGCGTCACCCTCATCGCCACTGTTGTAGCAGGTGGCAGAGTGACGGAGATGACCCAAGAGCAACGCACAACGTTTATTTCAGTGACAGCAAACTATATATGTAGGCTGCTTGCCTATGGCGTAACACACGAGAACGAATCATGTTTGACACGTGTTAGCACAGCACTTCATATTATTACGATATCATCGAGTGATGCTCAAGGGAGGAGCCGCCGCGAGAACGACGACGAAGTGGGTCTGTGCCCTTGGCGCGAGAGGGTGTCGGTCTGTCGGTCTGGCACCAGTGTAAATGACCTGTATATAGCCTCTTTAATCTGTGTCTTTCCACACGTAACATTCTGGTAGAGGTCGGCGATCCCCGTCCTCACCACGGAACTCCGGAGTGGTTGGTACATCGAGCTTGTCACCATGCCTCCCGGTGACGAGACCGCCGCTGCAACGGCTTCGGCTTGTCCGACTGCTCCAATCATCACGGTTGCCCAACATCGCGATCCTGGTGTGTTCTCTGGCCTGGAGGGAGAGGACGTGGACGAATGGATCAAGCTTTATGAACACGCCACTGCTAATAACAGGTGGGACCCAACGATCATGCTCGCCAAGCTTATATTTTATCTCGGCGGCACCCCACACGTTTGGCACCAAACGCATGACGACGAAATAAATAGTTGGGACAGTTTCAAAGAAAAGCCGAGGGAGCTGTTCGGTGACCCCATTGGGCGCAAAGCTGCCGCGAGAAAGGCTCTTGCGTCTCGTGTTCAGACATCTACAGAGTCGTACGTTTCATACATACTCGACGTCTTGGCTCTCTGCCGCAAAGCAGACCATACTATGTCTGAAGCAGATAAAGTGCCGCATGTGCTAAAAGGCATCGCCGACGATGCCTTCAATCTGCTTGTTTTCGGCCACGTCTCGACTATCGAGGCCAACATAAAAGAATGCCGTCGCCTTGAACAAGCTAAGAGCCGCCGTATCACACATCACATCACACGGCTACCCAACACTGCTACTACGTCGACATGTGAGGGTCGACCACGTCAGACCACCTCCTGTGACGACGTAGCCCGTATTGTTCACCGCGAGCTCGAGGCTGCCTGTTTGCCAGCTTTCTCTGCGACGCCTCCCGATCCACCAGTAACCACGATTGCGCTGATTCAGGCCGTTGTCAGACAGGAAATTGAGAACATGGGCCTCAACTCTGTGTGTTCATCGTCTCCACCTACAGTTCCCCAGTTCTCTAGCAGCCCTCCTCGTGCCCGGAAGTCCTTTTCTGCCATATCTCGCCACAACCCGTCCGAATGGCGTACCCCTGATGACAGGCAGATCTTCTTCCTCTGCTGTCGCATAGGCCACGTCGCTCGTCACTGCCGCAACCGATGGCCACCACCTCCTCGGACATACACTACCACTCATTCCCGCCCACTTGGACCTTCTGTTCTCTATGCCACCCGCCACGAACCCATTGCCGCTGATGCTCCTGCCCCGAAGCTTCGCTACAGCCTCTCGCCCTCACCTCGACGCCATCAGTCTCGTTCGCCCCAATCCCGCCTCTTCTCTTTGCCGCCTATCGCCTACCGGATCCAGCCGGAAAATTAGCCACTGCAGCTTCTGGAGGTAAAGCTGCGTTGTCCACCCTGCCCTGAAATCCTCCGCTCACGTTACACACGAACCAAAACCTTGTTGACCTTGATGGCTATCCTGTCACGGGACTCATCGATACAGGTGCACATCATTCTATTATGAGTGCTGCTTTCCGACGACGACTGAAGAAGCTCCACACCCCAGAGTCGGCACGCGTCGTCCGCGTTGCGGATGGCGGTATTGTGCCTATCATCGGCATGTGTACGGCACGTGTTAGCATCGCCGGCCGCCACACTCCTGTCCTCTTCACAGTGATTGCTCATTGCCTCCACGACCTCATTCTCGGCCTCGATTTTCTCTCAGCGCATTCTGCTCTTATTGACTGCTCTGCCAGTACCCTTCGCCTTGATTTGCCGATTCTCATAGAACCTTCTGACGCACCCCAGTACCGCCTACGCCCCACCGGCTTTATTCGCCTGCCGCCAAAATCAATAGCCAATATTGAACTTTTGTTTTCCCCACCAGTCCCTGATGGCGAGTACCTCGACACTCCTCTGCCCGACATTCCACTACAGTATGATGTTACCGTGCCTCACAGTATACTTACTATTACGGCGAACCGCCCCTTCATACCTATCTTTAACTCTGGATTGGCAAAGCGAATTCTACCGCAAGATATTTGCTTAACAACGTTGATTGTCTCGGCGACCATCACGTGGCAACTTTACCGACGGATGCTTCTTGCGAGCTTAGCCGGCCCATCGTGCCAGCCTCGGCCGCCGACCCCAAGATACAGAAAAATGGTTGCGACGGACCTGTCTTCTGCGCAGGCTGAACACCTTTATCAAGTATTGTTGTCCTACAGAGATATTTTCGACATCGACGATCGCCCTTTAGGCAAGACGCTCGCTGTCAAGCATCGGATTCTTACTGGCGATGCTACTCCTATTCACCGATGACCGCATCGAGTTTCTGCGTCGCAACACCGAGTAATTTAAAGTTAAGTCAACAAAATGCTAGACAAATACATCACTGAGCCGTCTTCGAGTACCTAGGCGTCACCTGTAGTGTTGGTTAAGAAGGATGGCACGTGGCGCTTCTGTGTAGACTACCGCCATCTGAACAATTACTAAGAAGGACGTCTACCCGCTCCCAAGTATAGACGACGCCCTTGACTGCCTCCACGGTTCCAGCTATTTCTCTTCCATTGATCTTCGTTCTGGTACTGGCATATTGCTGTTGACGATATGGACAGAAGAAACACCGCGTTCATCACACGGGATGACCTATACCAATTTAAAGTAATGCCGTTTGGATTATGCAACGCCCCTGCCACCTTTGAGCGTATGATGGACTCCTTGCTCTGTGGTTTCAAATGGTCCACATGTCTCTGCTACCTCGACGACGTCATCGTCTTCTCGCCCACGTTCGACACTCACCTTGAGCGTCTAACAGCTATACTTGATGCATTTCAAAAGGCGAAGCTGCAACTTAACTCGTCCAAATGTCATTTCGGCCGCCACCAAATTACTGTTCTGGGCCACCTCGTTGACGCTTCCGGAGTACAGCCTGATCCCCACAAAACTCGCGCTGTCCGAGACTTTCCGGTTCTGAAGACAGCCGCCGACGTTCGAAGTTTTGTCGGGCTATGCTCGTACTTTCATCGTTTTGTTCAAGACTATGCGACAATTGCTAGACCCCTCACTAATCTTTTGAAGAAAGGTGTACAATTATCGTGGGGTACTGCAGAAGCCGCCGCGTTCTCTCGTCTCGTAAAATCTTCTCTCCTCACCACCTATTTTCGCCCACTTCGACCCTGATGCCACTACAGACTTGCGTACAGATGCCAGCGGTCATGGCGTAGGTGTCGTCTTAGCTCAGCATCAGCGTGGCCAGGATCGCGTTATTGCTTATGCGAGGCGCCTCCTCACACCATCGGAGCGCAACTATAGCATTACGGAACGAGAATGCCTTGCTGCAGTCTGGGCGGTTGCGAAGTTCTGTCCTTTACGGTCGACCTTATTGCGTAGTCACTGACCAGTATGCTCTCTGCTGGCTCTCATCGCTAAAAGATCCTACAGGCCAGCTTGGTCGATGGGCTTTGAGACTACAAGAATTTTCATGTATCGTGGTCTACAAGTCTGGCCGCCTGCACCAAGACGCTGACAGCTTCTCGCGTTACCCTGTTGACGAACCTCACTCCTCCAATATTACCAGTGCTGCTTGTGTATTCTGTGTCGCAGCTGCTTCATTTCGCTGAGGAGCAACGTCGTGACGCTTACATCAGAGCACTCATCAACCGTTTTGAACACTCTCTGGCCGACGCCACTCTACGCCTCTTCGTCCTCCGCGACGGTACTCTGTACCGTCGTAACCTTCTTCAGGACGGCTCTGAGTTCCTACTTGTCATACCTAAACACCTCCGCTTAACCGTTCAACAAGAGCTTAACGACGCACCAACGGCAGGACACCTCGGTGTATCTCCAACCTATGACCGTGTACGTCGCCGTTTTTTCTGGCCAGGCCTTGCCCGTTCCGTACGATGTTACGTCGCCGCTTTTGAACTTTGCCAACGACGCAAGAAGCCTTCCCAGCTCCCCGCTGGTTACCTGGAGCTGCTCGACATCCCTGCCGAGCCCTTCCATCGTGTCGGCTTATAGCTTCTCGGCCCATTCCCGGAATCTACATCAGGAAACAAGTGGGTTGCAGTCGCGGCGGACTACGCGACCCGCTATGCCGTAACCCTCGCTCTTCCTACCAGTTGCGCAACTGATGTTGCGCACTTCCTCTTGCATGATATCATTTTGATTCATGGAGCTCCGCGTCAATTGCTAACAGACCGTGGCCGTACGTTCTTAGCCAAAGGCATTGACGACATCATGAGTGCCTGCTCAATACAGCATAAATTTACCACCTCCTACCACCCTCAAACGAACCGCCTCACTGAGCGTTTGAACTGTACCTTACAGACATGCTATCCAAATACGTTTCAGACGACCACCGTGACTGGGACCAGGCTGTACCTTACATTACATTTGCGTATAACTTCTCCCGTCTCGAAACTGCTAGCTTTTACCCTTTTACCTCTTTTATGACCGTCAACCTACGCTACCACTGGACACTGTGCTTCCGTCCACCACAGCTTCAACTAGCGCTTATGCCCGGGATGCTATCGCGCATGCTGACCATGCTAGCCAACTTGCGCGCACTCGTCTACAAGTCTCTCAAGGCAAACAAAAAGCAAAGCTACGACCGTCATCACCGCGATGTCCATTTTTTGCCCGGCACCCTCGTGTTGCTTTGGTCACCATCGCGTAAAGTTGGCCTTTGTGAAAAACTGCTGTCCTGCTACACAGGCCCATATCGCGTGCTTCGCCAAGTAACCGATGTAACCTCTGAAATCGCTCTAGCAACGCCCACTGCGTCCTCCGCTGTGACCAGCGACATTGTCCACCGTCGCCTGACTCAAACCCTACAACTCTCCACGCGCCTTGGATATTTAACAGCACCGTGACAGCGCTTTTGCCGCCGGGAGGTAGTATTACGATATCATCGAGCGATGCTCAAGGGACGAGCCGCCGCGAGAATGACGACGAAGTGGGTCTGTATCCTTGGCACGAGCGAGTGTCGGCCTGTCGGTGGGGCTCCAGTGTATATAGCCTGTATATAGCCTCTTTAATCTGTGTCTTTCCACACGTAACAAGATCAAGCATCCACTCTTACATACTGAGGGGAAATGGTACTTCCTCTTGTCGAAGGCGTGGCGATCCTTACAGTTCTGTCGTCGTCCAGTGGAGACAAATAGAAATTGAGCGTAAAATGTACTATTATTCGGAGTACCATCAGCGTATCCCACTTGACCGAGCATTTTGTTTCTTAGTAACAAACCTCTTTTTAACCCGGAAGAAGTTTTTATCTTCTAGCTAACGTTAACATCTTGGAAATTATTTGGCCAGGTCGTGTGTAACAAAGCCTCGCCTTTGAGGCTGTAACTGTACTGACAATAGCGCTTACAGCACTTGCCTCTCAGTTATTGCTTTACTTCAACAGCCCTGTGGGGCCGTAGTGCTTGTATGAATTATCTTTATATAATTTCTTCGTAAGAGAACTAACTCCTTTTTTATCACGAGTCATTGTCATTACTTTGATGCTTACATATTTTACACAGTTTACAGCAACACGTCTATATCACAACTATATTCGCTACTCAATTTGATCATCTCGCATGTATTCACAATTAATTTCCATATGTTATGGTGCTCTTTCACCCATAGCTGGACCCACATCATCACCGGCTGCATCCATATAGTTATGCTAGCTCTTCGCTGTCATAGCAGGCACCGTGTCGTCACTTCCTGCATCGAAGGGTGATAAAACAAAACGAACAATACATGAATGAACGTAATGCCTTGGTGAGTGATGAATACGCGTGCGCCTGGGTGGAACAGATTTCTTCCCTTGACCTACCTTTATTGTAAGTATTCTGTAAATACATCCTGCGTCTACATCTCACGTTCATCGCAATAGTTATTCTCAGATGTTTTCGCATTGATATATTTTCCCTCCCCATGCCGATCCGCAACTTGTGCGCTTAGGACTGTTCGAAACTTACACCAGACTGCATCTTAGATTTTACTAGAGCAAGGTGTACACGTTTGAGCAAAAGCGCACTTGGTATTGTCCACGCTGTCAACGCCGCGAGCCTGCTCCTTGCCGTGCCATTGAAGGCCATTTTGTGCTCTCAACTATATGCTCGGATAGGCGTAGGCTTCTACGAACTGCTGCGGTCCACCTCACGAGGTATGCAGAAGCAATCGATATGCCTGCTGAAACGGTTCTTGTCTCAACCTTGCATTGCATAACGTTGTAACCAACAAATTCCTGTGTGATCGAGGCCGTGTGTTCCACTCCAATGTACTTTACGAACAACTCGCTGAATGCCGCGTTGTGCACCATGTTTTTTCCAACGTACATTACTACATTACCCGACTCGACAAAACGCGTCAACTGTACTATAGGCGACGAGGTTTCGGTGAATGTCACCTCCAGCCAGACGAACTGGCATCTTGTTCTTTCCTTCCTCACGTACGGCTACAACACCGCTCCCAGAAGCAATAACAGTCTTCTTCCTTCTATTTTTTAACTCTATGGCCAAGAACCTCTATTTCCAACTGGTACCATTATTCAACACTGTCCTGAATCACATGAAATCGCACTATTTCCTGGAGCCGCCTGTTCAAAAGAATGTGAGCAAATTGCCCGTACCCTTACTAAACAAGACAAGACGTAGCAGACATTTCGCGCGCACGCGCACGCACGCACACGAGCACACGCGCGCACAGATACTTTCTGATCGCTTCTGGTTTCCGTGGTTTAGACTCTGACGTCAATATGAAGGTAGCGTGCCTACACCGCAAGGGCGCTTCAATCATGGTAGCGGGCCTGCGCTATCTAACCCTAACGCTACACTAAGTCTACTAACTGGCTCAGCGGTCACGCGTCATCGTGCGTGTCTATCGCAAAGAGTTGCTTGTTGATGACGAGATTAGGTCTGGAGGTAGAAGGAAATCAGAAAAGCCTTAATTTGGCATATTCAGACAACCAGCTCCAGATATTGAAGCACACTCCATGCGGAGCTCTTTAAACGCCTAAGCTTACGACGCGCATGAGCACACATGTCAGCACACACGCTGCACGAAAGGTGTCCCCTTTTCAAACCCCAGAGAATGTGCATTGCCATTTAGTGTTACAATATATACCTACGTATGTAAAGTGTATATGTACGGGCTCATACACAGCGGTATATGACCAGTGGCGCTGGGTGTGTTGCTCTGAAAGTATGAAGGACCATGCGGCATCGCCGAACGCACTTTATTGGCCAACTATGTGATAAAGCTTACTGTATTCACATGTGACACGTGCCACAATGGACGGCATGTTGTTCATGTCCACTGCCTGAAACAATACTTAGACCCGCTGCTGTCCACGCTGTAAATTGTCAAGGTGGCTCCACTTTAGCACCGGAGCTATTCGTAATGACGAAGATCGCACACACGTTATGCCAAATCGCCTATGCGGCCGATGCAGTCACTGAGCCAGCAGGATCACCGATGTTTTGAGTGAGTTTAGATGGCTCGGGCCCTTTATCAGCTGTTCTTGGCCGCGTCGCTTGACTGCTGACGCTCGATGGTACACCTGCTGAACAGAGCGCGTGATAACTTATATGCATATGAAAAGGATGGTTTAACAAATCCAACAATTTGATTTCCTCATTTCACAGAGAGCACCTGCAAAAAATTTGATGTTTGATCATATATGGTATGGTATGAATAACTTTATTCTCTGCCGTCACACGGGCCCTCTGGACAGCCCTGAGTTGGTCCGCCAGCACTTCACTGTGCAGCATCCGCTACCACCACTGTTCGCCTGGAGAACCATCACCGGCCAACGCCAAGCAGCGCCAAAGCATGTGTTCTAAATCGAGCAAACCCCCACACTTACTACAATAGAGTGAAACCCCGCAGTCCGGATTAATTTTGTTCATGATGACCGGGTTAGGGTACGTACGTGTCTGCAGAAGCCTTAATGTAACCGCCTGTGGCCTATTTAGTTTAGAATGTGGCAGGGGGATTGTCCTGCGCCCTAGGTAATAGTGCTTGGTGATTTCGTTGTCGGTTAACAGCTGGTCCCTGTACTCAGGAGCGGGAGGTCCAGCCCCTTAAGGGAGTACACGGCACACTAATCCTCACGCCTCCCTGTGCACCACCTCGTTGAGGTTACGCGGGGCTCCCTCCACTGTCCCCATGTGCGCCGTGAACCAAGTAACGGTATGCAAAGTGATTTCCCTACCCTGCAGCAGTCTGTTAGCCGATTCCGCAACAAGTCCTCTCGAGAAGGCTTTAATCGCAGATCGCGAGTCACTAAACACCAAAACTCTTCTTGAATCAATTAGTGCTAGAGCAATAGCCACCTGTTGCGCAACCCCCGGATCTTTGGTATAAATGGAAGCATCAATTCTAACGCTCCCTTTGCCATCTACCACCACCACCGAATAAGCATTTTTACCATTAATTCATGCAGCGTCAACAAAAGCAGACTCCTCCTCCTGATCCTCTGCCTCTCGCAACAAAGCCCTAGCTCTCGCGACCCGCCTCCCTACATTGTGCACGGGGTGCACATTCCGCGGAAACGGAGGAACCGTAATATTTGCCCTAAGGTTCACGTTCAACTCGTGTAGGGGCGCCCTATCGTGCGACACAGCCACCGATTCTTCAATTGACTCTAAAATATACCTACCCGCTGGTGTACCTAGCAACCGCTCCCTCTGTGCAGTACGCTGAGCCTCGGCAATTTCATCTAAAGTATTATGCAAACCGAGTCGTAACAACATATCGTTTGACGTAGTCATAGGCAGACCAAGCGCAGCCTTGACGGCTTTTCTGGTTAATGCTTCCCATTTATTTGTCTCCCCCCTATTCCAATTTAGCATAGCTGCCACATACGAGAAATGACACACAATAAATGCGTGAACTAAGTGCATCGCACCTTCTTCTTCTAAACCCGTATGCCTATTAGAAATCCTTCTTATAAGTCTTATCGCCTCCTCCGTCTTCTTGGTAATACGCTGAATGGTTCTAATGTTCGACCCGTTCGCTTCAAGTACAAAACCCAGGACCCTGATTGCTTCAACTTTGGCTATCACCGACCCTCCCCAAGTACGAATTCTAATGCAAGGCTCAACTTCCGGTATCCAACCCTTCGGCCTACGACCTAGCTTCTTCGATTGTAAGATCAACAACTCCGACTTTTTAGTGGAGCACTTGAGCCCCATGAGACCCAGACACTCCTCCGCAAGCGTTACAACCAAATTTCACCCATCTGTGACGCGGCTAACGTGACCGAAAATCACACGTTATGTGAGCAACAAGGAGATGGCTTGAAGCGCGACATGTAGACAATGTGTTGCGGCAACGGCGATCGCCCAGAGAATTCGCCGGGGTAATGCACTTGTCATTTTTTCTGAGAGGTCTTGTTCACCCGTCTCATGCTGTGCTTCTCAACAGTGACGAACATCTCCGAAAGGGGGCGCTCAGGCGCAGCAGTTGACGGCCTGCCTTGCAAATCTAGATCCGCCTAAAGCTTACAAGATCCCCCTCCTCCATTACCACAGTGTACGGGACACTATAGCAATGCAGACGATTCTCAGTGGCCACGTGCTCGAATTGTGGTTTAGGTTACAGCAGCGTTACCTCTGTGGAACCATTCCGCAAGACGTTTCTCGTCCCCACGAAGCTTTGGAACTGCACGGTGGGCGCGTGGCAGTATTTAACTCGTCAAACAGACTGGCTCGGAATACACGCCATGATAGACAGGGCAAGAAAATGCAGTGTCGTTGGCGAAGGAAGGTTGCATCCCACGGACGTGAAAAACGGGCTGTATTCAGTCGTGCTTTCAACGACGGAGTTCTAGACAAAAAGTAAAAACAGGGTCAAAGTATATCCCACTAAGTGTGGTTGGATATATATTTATAGAAATCACATGAGATAAAATAAGGTGAAAGCGTTCAGTCAGATCATTGGCCTAAGGGTCATAGGTAGACGTTATATTCCGTATGGTGTTGGGTGCGGAAAACAGTTCATCCACAATGGCGCAAGAAGAATGCCTTTACATGATCGTTCAACAACACATGAGCAGCACAGTGCCACGAAACCACAGAAATTGACAACTCCATGAATTCAGACACACTGTCTAAAAGTAAGGAAGTAGTCTCAAATTAGCATGTTTAATGGTCCATAGCAGTGGCGATATAATTTAGATAATGGGCCACCCAGACTTGGACTCCAATCCTAAGAATCTCTATTTCTAAAACTATGTGTAGCGACCACATTATCTCCCTGGCGGCCGCAGTGGTGCTGTGCCTTGGTCTAGAACTAAAGTTCTAGACCAAGGCAAACGCCCCTCGTCTAGAACTAAAGTTGAGATGGCAGTCGAAAATTAGTTCTTCGAGGTCCCGGTGGAGGGGCTGAAAGTACCCGTACGCGTATGTTTCAAACCTGCAGGGCTTTCATTGCTGCGAAAACGCAGGACAGCTCGCATGCGGAAGCTCAGGCAGTCTCCAGAGACGTAAATTGCCAGTGCTCTCGAAAGCGACAAAGCGAAATGAACGCATCAGGAATGCCATGCTCAGTGGTGGAGCAAGAACAACTTTCTGCTTTCCGGTGCTGACATGAGCCTTAAACGCGTATACACTTTCAGTGCCCTAACATTCCAACTGGGACTCTGCGTGGTGCTCTTGTCAAAAACGAACCGTCAAGCTAACATTACCCAATATTTTACTTGGCGCTCACTAACACCGGCAGTTTCTCGACAGTCTCATGTCGCGCAACATCAAAGTGCGACTCCTGCAGTGGCGCTCATCACTACGATATTGTAAGACAATTGAAAGTTGCAAGTGCACTGTCACTTTTGCAGGCACGAGTTGCATTCGCTGCTGCGTCGCGTCAACGTATAGCCCCCGCTCATTGTTACGAAACTGTCTAAAGAACTAGACCGTAACGTCGAACATTGCTATCGTTATCAATGCTTCTGGCTTCTGGCGAAGCTGCCCAGATTTGTTCCGTCCCATGGTGGTTCCAAGATGATGTAAGTGTCCCATGAGTAAGTTATGTTAGAGTACAAATTAATGCGAATGTGGGTGATCGTCATATTTCATGGATCGTTATTTACCGTCTGTGGGTACGATTCCGCACACGCAGTTTTTATTATCTAGGGACGCTGGGTCGAAGTGGCCATAACATGTTTCGATCACCTAGTGGAGTTTTCTAACGTGTTTCGTTAATGTTCTTTAGGTCGGTGGTGGTTAGTCAAACGTGTCAAACGTGTAAATATTTTACGCTACAATTGATATCCCTACAACCGAAACTTGCAGATTTGAAGTCGCAGTGGACAGGGCGGCTTCGAGTGCGGTTGCCCACCTCCAAAATGCTTTCTCAGGTCCTCAGAGACTTAAGTGTCCTGATCTGGTCTTTGGGCCGAGGGGCGACTCACCTTGGCTCGTCGGTAACAATTGTGGAGGCCACCTGACCAACCTAATGGTGACGGACTGCCGTGGATGGACGCGGCTGCGCCCCGCCATTGCCCACTGCCTGGGAGTCTATCTGCCTCTGACGCGAAGCCTCAAGACGCTCACCATCACAGTAGCGACGTTAGAGATTTCGGCGAAATACATCATACAAGGGCTTGCCGTGAACGAAAGCATTGAAGAGCTGTTCATGAACGGTACGTGCTTTGCATGTTTAGAGCATTAGCTGTGCCAAAGCGCCAACTATTGAAAAGATTTGTTTATCAAAGATGCAACCTAGTTTTGTGTGGGTCAGCGCAGTACTTGCCAAATTGTAAAGCGTAGCTCTCAACAAGAAGCCACCACTTCTTCTAAGAGCTGTACACTTTGTTTTGGATCTTAGGCGTACTGCAAGCGGCTGCAGAAAATCCATCAAGGATTAAGCTGTAATGAACAAATCAGATGGCGAATCAAAACAAAGTTTCCTGATTAGATCATTTCATTTTAGCTATAGTAACTTGCAAAGTCAGCGCTTACTTTTTTAGTTACCTAAGTCATGTAAGCTAGCGAATGCGGTTCATTTATCGTTTTATGTTGGTGAAGTTATATTACTTCCTACTAGGGACAAATATGACGAATGGGAAAATGTGGATTATCAAAGTTCCACATCGAGTTCTATAATTTTAGCTTCGTTATTGTCAACAGCGTTCTTCGTTACAGAGCGTACGAATTGCTGCTGATTGTAGATTGACTAACAAAACAAATCATCAGTTCCCCTTTTCCGAAACATCACTGATCCCATTGCTTTCAGTCAGTGAATTCGCTCTTTCTGCTACACATGTGGCCGGGCTTGTGTTGACAGGTTACAAATCCTTATTTTGGGTCTATATTGTCAACAGCCCAGGCTGCAAGAACATCTACTGCGAGCTGATTATTCAGGCACTTTCTTTCTGGGTTACCAGATGGAGACTTCATAGGAATCGCTTTTAGTGCTGGTGTCAGCCTTTGCAAAAGTAAACGCATGCGCAAGCCAAACATGCTGGGCGGCGCTTTCTGCTAAATCTGTTAGATGCAAGAATCAAAATAGCGATCACAATACCGATTCCTGACAGGTCACGTTTTCCACAATAGTTGGTGCCATCCAAGCAATCATACCTATACGAGAAGTATTGCCAGAAAGAATATAGATAGCATAAGTGAGGGGGCTCTGCATGCTACACGTTCACCTTTAGTTTAACCAAGTAACAAATATTACTGGACACTGCGAAGGTCATATATTACATGTGCAGCAGTAGCATGGCGCAACACGCTTAGCTTGCGCGAGAGGAGATGGTGCTGTCAAGCAGGCAAAACCATGCCCCAGAATGTTTTGCTTGCAGTGTTTCGTGCAGCAGGTAATTGTAAAGAAATAAATGTGGTGTGCTAAAAAATGGCAGAGTGCCTATTAAAGGCGTAGGCACGATGTCCTGGCTTATGAGAACTTAAAATGAAATCAATTTGTCTATTAACATGTCCCCCGCTGGGGCGTCGGCGTGAGCAGGCGTTAGGTCTATTGCGACACCACATACCCGCGCACATGGGGGTTGGACCCTCTCGCGTGTAGCCGTGCGCGGCTTAGCCGTCTCCGGGGAAAGGGGGATCCTGGGGGTTGAGCCGATGCTGGGTGTTTGGGCTTTCGAGGCCCCCGGCGGAGACAACACACCTCTTCGGCCTCTGCTTCACACAGACGGCACCTCCAGACTGACCCACCTGGAGGAAATCGGCTGTCACCTTTGCCTGTCCCTTTCTTCAAACTTCCTCATTCTCTCTCGCCTTTTTCATCTTTCCTGTCTACTCTTCACTTCTCCTCACTTCCGTATTCTGGGCGGCAAGGGTTAACCTGGTGTAATTATCGAACCTTGGGTATTTTATATTAGGTTATAGTGGCGATGCATGGCTGGCGTCTGCACGCTGCCGTTCTTGTACCGTCCCCTTGTCGGGCTCGTTGATGGGTAGCCCCCATCGCCGCCGAATTTTGCCATTTTTATGACAAAAGCTTCTCCTCCATTGCCTGATCGCTCCCTCAAGAGGGGGCGCACCGACGAACAATTCAACTTCTTTATGCAACCGAAAGTATCTTTCCCCAAATACCACGTTGTCCCCAGCCAGCATGAAACGAAGACAGTTCGAATGATATCACCATTTCTTGTAGCCAAATGTCTAATTGAAGCAATAGGCCCAGGTTATAAAATAACGAAGATGGCAAGTGGCAGTCTTCTGCTCGATGTTCGCGACAAGCCACAATACGGCAATCTCTCAAACCTTGTAGCGTTTGGGGACATTCGTGTTTCTGTAGGCCCACACAGGTGGATGAACACAGTGCGCGGTGTCATCTCGAAAGGCGACCTTCTCGAACTTAGCGAAAGTGAATTACTGAAAGGATGGCAAGAACAGAACGTCGTCAAGGTACAAAAGATAAAAATAAGGCGAGATGACAAAGAAATACCAACTAGGCACGTAATCATCACTTTTGGAACTAGCAACTTACTAGACTCAATAGAAACAGGATACTGCAAAGCCCGTGTAAGGCCATACATTCCTAACCCACGCAGACGCTTCTAGTGCCAGCGGTCCGGACACGGTTCGCATAGCTGCCGAGGGCGCACTACTTGTGCAAAATGTGCATCAAACGAGCACTCGTCTGACACTTGCACTTCCACCATCCGTTGCACTAACTGTGATGGCGGTCACCCCGCGTACTCCCGTTCTTGCCCATCCTGGAAACAAGAAAAACAAATCATCGAAATCAAAGTCAAACTGAACCTTTCCTTCCGAGAGGCGCGCAAGCGCTTCTCGATGAACCAATCTAGTCCGTCCTACACCGATGTGGCGCGCCGGGGGCCGGCGCTACATCATTCGGCGGCCGCCCAAGTCACATGGAGTGTGACGGCGGTAACGCCATCAGACCCCACGGCCGGAACAGCCGGCGCTGTTCCAGCCCCCGCAAAGGAGGAACAGCAGACCCTCGGACCTGTTGAACCCAGGGCCACTGCTCGTGCAGATCGGCCCACCACTCCTGCGAAGTTCCCCGCTCCGCGGGCAGTATCCACTGCCTTAGACGAGGTGACTGATACGAGCACAAATCCGGTGTCTCAGACGCCCAAGGAACGGCGCAGCTCCCTCGAGCGCGCCGGGAGGAAAGAGAGAGCTCGTATCATGGGGCCTGGAAAATTCTCGGGAACTAATATAATCTATATTTCTTAGACACACATCACAAAACCCATACATTATGGATACACAGAGAATAAACTCAATGTCAGGGGTTTACTCCACAACCTAGACGACATTAAGGAACTCTTACATAAGTACAGTCCAAGGGTGCTGTGCGTCCAAGAAACACATCTTAATCCTTCAAGCACGAACTTTCTCTAGCAGTATGCCGTTTGTCGAAAAGACCGCACCGACGCCCTTGCCTCACCTGGCGGTGAGCAATAATTGTAGATAAGGGTGTTGTTTGCCGGCAACTGCAGTTAAAGCACCCCTAGAGGCAGTTGCAGTCCGTGCGGTACTGTTTAATAAGCTGATCACGATAACCTCTGTATATATCCCCCCGAACTACCCCCTTTCAAAAACACAATTTCACACCTTTATCAATGAACTGTCCGAACCCTACATTGTCGTTGGAGATTTTAATGCACACAACACCCTTTGGGGAAGCCGTCGTTGTGATGCCAGAGGACGCTTAGCTGAAAAATTCCTCTTCACTATAGATGCTTGCTTGCTAAATCGGAAAGAACCTACATTTTACAGGGTCGCAAAAAACACTTTCATCTGTTAATTTAAGCATCGCATCGAGTTCAGTCTTGCCGCATCTGGAGTGGAACGTGATTAAGAACCCCTACGGGAGCGATCATTTCCCCATTGTCATAAAACTATAGCAAAAGGTGATGAGTGTTCTCCACATGTCTTCCGGTGCAAAGTCGATTGTGCCGACTGGACACGATAGAGGGAGCTGACACATTTGACTTGGAATGGTATCTGTAATCTTTCTATCGAAGATGCAGTGGCATATTTCATGGCGTTCATAGTTGATGCAGCGTCAATATGTATCCCCATAACAAATGGATCGCCCTGTAAGCGACGTGTCCCATGGTGGAACGATGACTGCAAGAAAGCGCGTAGAAATCAAAATATTGCTTGGAACAACATTCAAGACCCTCCAACTACGGAGAATTTGATCATTTTAAAGAAAATAAAGTCTGAGGGTAGAAGAACGTGGCGCCATGCCCAAAGAGAAAGCTCGCAATGATATATTTTCAGCATTAAGTTTCATACTGACGGAGGAAAAGGCTGGAACAGAGTGAATAAAATCAAAGGTCAGCAAACTCATCCTCTACCATTAGTAAACACGCAAGGAGATACTCTTCAGGACCAAGCTGACTCTCTAGGTGCACATTTTGAAAACATTTCTAGCTCATTGCATTACTCCGATGCATTCCTTAGATACCAGCAAGAAGCTGAGCGACAGCCTCTGGACCGAAAAGGAAAGAGCAATGAATCCTACAACCGTCATTTAAATATGGTGGAATTTCCGGCTGCACTACTTAGTTGTAATAAATCAGTTCCTGGAACCGATCGAATAGTTTACGAGATGATTCAACACCTACATCCCGAAGCACACAAAACACACCTCTCTCTTTTTAACGCCATATTCTCTGCCAGCTAAATCCGGTCAGCCTGAAAGCAAGCAGTCATAATCCCTATTCTGAAAGAGGGCAAGGACCTGTCTTTGGCCAGCAGCTATAGGACTATAGCCCTGACAAGCTGCCTATCACTTTTTTGAGAAAATTACTAACCGTCGCCTGGTGAATTTTCTTGAAAGTAACAAGGTACTAGATCCCTTCCATTGCGGCTTCAGGGAACATAGATCCACAAAAGATCAAATTGTCCGTATCGAGACAAATATCCGGGATGCCTTTGTGCACAAACAGTTTTTCTTATCAGTATTTTGAGGCATGGATAAAGCATATGATACTAGTTGGCGTTTCGGAATCCTTCGTGATCTAGCTGGAATGGGCGTCCGAGGCAACTTGCTAAACATGATTCAAAGTTATCTGTGCAAGCGCACATTTCATGTTCGGATTGGTGACGTCCTGTCTCTTCTAAGTACTTGGGAAACAGGTGTGCCCCAAGGTGGAGTGCTCAGCTGTACATAATTCCTTGTAAAAATGAATTCGCTCCATACTATCATACCGCGTACAATAAATTATTCCGTAGTCATGCAATCTTAGTATCTGCGAGCAACAAGTGCAGCTTGGCCTCAATAAGTTGTGTAAGTGTGCAGAAGAGAACGGTTTTAAACTAAACCCTGGAAAAAGTATATGCATTCTCTTCTGCAATAAGAGAGGCGTAATATCGTAGCTCGTTATTGCCCTTAATGAAGAAGGGCTATCTGTGAATCATGAACATAAATTTTTAGGCCTCATTTTAGTATTCAAACTAACTTTTATTCCACACTTAAAACATTTGAAACTGAAGTGCTTGAGGACAATGAATCTACTGAAGTTATTGTCCCGTACATCTTGGGGAAGTGACAGAAGATGCCTCTTGAGCTTGTAGAAAAGCCTTATACGGTCACGCCTTGACTACAGAGCCATTGTGTATAACTCTGCCCCACCTAGTGCTTTGAAGATGCTCGATTCCGTCCACCACTTGGGTATCCGTCTTGCTACTGGTTCGTTCAGGACTAGCCCCGTAGAAAGCCTGTATGCTGAATCAAATGAATGGTCCCTACATCGTCAAAGAACTTATTTGTCTCTCCTACGCCCTCAAGGTGAAATCAGATTTCCATCATCGATGCCATCCAGTTATTCAGCTAAGCTTTTCCGTAACCGCCCAGGCACTAAACCTCCTCTTTCCCTTCGGTTGGAAGCATTGTCCGAAGAAACGGGCACGTCGATTTTAGAGAATATCATGATGGCAACTACGCTGCTTCCACCGCCTTTGGAGTGGAAGACTATCGAATGTGACATTTCGTTTGCAGAAAGATGAAAACGAGCACCTGGGGCACACATAAGTCAACATCTTCTTGAGCTTCAGAAGAAGTATTCTTGTGCTGAATTTTACCCGGATGCCTCTGTCTCCTTCTGGTGTTGCTTACGCAGCACTAGGACCAGCATTTTTATATCCGGTGCATTGAACCCACATACATGCATTTTTACTGCGGAAGCATATGCAATACTCTCTGCAGTAAAGCACATCAAGCAAACGAATCTGTTTAGGGCTATTGTGTTCAGACTCAATGAGTGTAGCCCTAGCCCTATTGAATGTACGTAAACATAAAAATACTGTCTTTAATCAATTGTATACACTGCCATGCTCACCTTATAGTGCTAAGCAAACGATCATCCGATGCTGGGTACCTGACCACTGTGGCATAAAAGGCAACGAAGCTGCTGACGAGAAAGCTACTTCGGTAGGTTTTACTGACACGGACATCAACACACCCAACCCAGCCACAGATCTTAAAGCATACTTGCGTCACAAGCTGAAGATCCACTTCACGATATAACGAAGGGCTCCTTTGCCGATTAAGAATAGAACACACTTACGGCACTCACTCTTATCTCTTGACTGGGGAGCATCCTCCGACTTGTTGTAAGTGCGGCCAAAATCTCACAGTCCTGCACGTTCTTATTCAATGCCCTGCAATGGAACCACAGAGGAAAAAGTATTTCATTTCTGCCTCTCGCAAAAAAATACCTCTTCACCCGAAAGTTTTTCTTAGCAATGAACTGCTAATTAATTCGAAATTAGTCTTAGAATTTTTAGCTGAAACAGACACTCTGGAAATCATCTGGCCAGGGACTTTTGCGCGCATGTATAACAGCCCGTGTACTCAAAGAATTTCTTGAAGCTAAAGTGTCAACGTTATGTTTTATTACATCATGCTTTTACCGAAACCCCACTTCCATAGCCCACAGCACTACTTAGTGTCATTATTTTAGCAACAATACATTTTACGTCATCCACACCGACAGATTTGAGGATTTTTTACAGCCATGTCACATATACCATGAGGAATTCATTGTCTACACCCTTCACAATGCACCGTTAACATCACTTTTGCAATGGCGCTCTTCGGCCATACCTGGCCCTTGCGCCATAAAACGCCACACACATCATCTATTAACATGTCACCGTTGACCCCAGTCTACAAGTAACAAAGGAGGTAACAATGTATTACACCCCTCAGAAGATATATCATCGTTATTGGCAGAAAGGTGGAGAGGTCGGCCAGAGTGAAATGCGTGCATACTCTTCCTCTACGCAGGGGAAGGCGGTTTGGGGGAATGACCGAGATATTTGGAGACAAAAGGGGCGTTGTGGTATAGGGAACATACGATGAGGGATTGAGAATTAAAATGGTTGCCTGCCAAATTGTGTGGCAAATATCTGCAGAACTATTGGTGATGTTACGACCTTAAACACTAGCCTTGTTTCATCGTGCTTGTTTCCGTCTATGAAGGAGGCTCAAGTGCTCTCGCATACTGCTTGTGGCAAAACTACAAGTCTTGCCTGCAATATATGAACAACACAATCTCCTTTCGACGGAGGAGACATGGTTGGGGAATGGTGTAGGTCATCCTCAGCCAGAAAGCCTTGAGCGCATTGCTGCACTTCCTTGTGGCATGCTCGCAGAGCAACACATTCAGGGTTCTCAAGCACTAAATTGCGTTAGCATGCAGTATTGTGTTCTCGTTTGATTCCTTTAACTTTATTCCTAATCTTTATTCGCTAAGCCAAGCTTCAGGAGATAGAAGTACGTACGATATTCCTGTGGACTTACCTGAAAGCCCTTTTTTCTACACTTTTTTTAGTTCCTTCCTGTCAAGGTAATTTCGTCTGGGAAAGTAGAAAGTGGTTCCACGCGGCCGCCGGTCTTCCGCGTAGGAAAATAAAATATTGGAGGACTCTCGGCATCATGAGTACGCATCCTGGGCATTCGCTGGTTGAGATACTTGCGGTGCTTCAAATTGGCATTTTACTCTGCAATATTGTCCACATTTGTTAAGGCTGGACAAGTGAGCGCAGTGCATAGGAACAGCGCGGCCTGCGAGCGTTGCGGTCGGAATCATCTGTGTTGTAGCACGCTACCTAAATATCCGCATGGTGCCTGCCCTCATGAGACTACATCTAACGCTGCCGCAGAACTCAAGACAAAATGCATACTTTGCGACGAATAGCCAGCAATAATTTTACAAACAGGGCCTGTCTGGTTATCTATTACTGCATTCTCGGAAACAAATAAAACCAAGGTTTCAATGGGCAACTGTGTGAATTGGGCACGCCCAGCATGGACATTGTGAACACACTTTTGAAGAATACATCGTTGCCGTGAACCATCAGCGTCAGGTGTTTTATATCGTCGGCGCCTATCTACCCTCAATCTACCCCCGAGCTTTCCTCACATCGACTGTGCGGAAAGCTCGAACTCTGAGAACGGCATCGAACAAGAGACGATAGATCATGGGTTTTTTGCATTGCGGCTACACTTACGAGAAAGACATTCAATGGAGCGATCGTTCAAAGTATCGGTGACCGGCCACTTTCCCAACACCTACTTGTAAGTGATTGGCTACAACAGCTCTTGTGATACGCCTCAGAAGTTGTGCTACATTTATTTGACACAATAAGCTGAATGTATGACTCTAAAAGTGCTTCTGGTACACTCTCTGAAATGTTTTATTCATGCCATTTCACTTTATAGAGTATAGAGACGTTCTCTTATTGTCTTCCCTTTTTTCCACCATCCGTCTACACCGACACTTATTAGCAGGCTATAACCTAGTTCAGGCAAGCGTTTCAGATTTTCTGTTGTACTATAGATATCTCCATCTTCAACCCAAGTACAGTGTAGCCAATAGGTTACCACACTGGCCAAAAGCGAATTTCGCTCCACTTTTCCTTTCCATCTCGCACTTACAATGAGTGTTCGACACTCGAGCTTATTATTGACGTCGGGTTAGTTGCAGTGAATTACTCGCGACAAAGAAAAATCCAGCTAAGACTAAAAAAACCCAGGAATGAATGACACGGGCCCGCCCTGGTGGCGTGCTTTTCTTTCTTTCTATTTTGTGTTAGCGCCGGGTTTTTCTTCTTACCGCGTTTTTAGCTAATTTCTTCTTTGTGAACATTTACATATACAGAGCGCCACCGGAGTTTGCGTTAATATTCGGCTACCTTTTATTTATATGGTACTCTTGGAACTGATATCAGCATTATTACTGTATATTCATAATCGCAGCAAACGGCAGATAGTCTGAAATGGAAGTTCGTATCACGAATTGCGGCGAGGGATTAGCGCTAGCCTAGTGTGTACTTCAGTAGTAAATTGGTAGTTGTATCGACCCTGATATATGCCTCAGCGAATCTTAGGGTAGGCAGGTGGGAAGGTAAAAAACGAGTGTACAAATTGGAGAGAAGGAGCACAAGTATTGGCAAAATGGCGACGGGTCGTCATTGTGATAGCTTTCTTTACTGATAATATGGCGGTCTAGATAAAAGGCGGCCGACTGGCAACAATGAACGCGCACTGCTCAAAGTGCGTGATATTACCGTACGAAGATTCCCATATTTTTGAAGGAAATTTCTGTTACGAGAGCCGCCTTGTAGCTCAGAGTCACACGGAAATTCTTTGCGCAGAAAAAATCGTTCTTGCAACAAAAGAAAGAAAGGAAAGAAATGTCGCTTTTAGGCACCCGACGTACTAAAGGACTAACGAACGCTGTGATTCTTCTGCGCAGATTTTTCGGCGTATGAAGAGGACGTGTCCTTGCTTTGTACATGGCTATCGAGGAGTCAAAAAGTGCACAGTGTCCAGGTGTTCTTCGATCCCATCACAAAGGGATTCTTCCTCCAGACACTTGCGCAATGTATGCAGTACAACCACACGCTCACATTCCTTTCCATTGGCTGCCAACCCCTGGAGAGAGCTCACGGGTTGCTCGTCAAGAACATAGTAAGTAAACGATTAATGTTGTGGATGCTTCCGCCCCATGTGGGGCATTTCAGATTCAGCCAAATTCAGGCAAGATTTCTCTTTAGAAAATTTCATCATACGCATGAGTGCCTCACTATTAATAAATTATTGATTTATAGTACGCTGAGGACCTTTCAAAGCGGTACAGACTTGAGTAGATTACATAGGATATCACAAATATTAGGCAAAAACGACCAAAGAAACAATGAACAGACCGTTCAAGTTGACATACAGAACGATTTGATAGGAATACAGTGAGTTTAAAAAATTGAAATATTCGTACAATAATGGCATATCACATTGTATGAAGCTGCAACTAGTAAGTAATAATGTCTAGGCAATCACGAAAGCAGAAAATAACACTGATAGAAAGAATGCCTGTAGGAATGTGGTTCCATTGTACTGACGTTGGCGGTACGAATGACTGAGAACAAGTATTCTGCTGTAAGAAGTGGCATGAACATTATAAAGGTGATTGCGAGGAAATTCGTAGTGGTAAGTATAAATAATCCTAGCAACTCAGTTCTTTAGAAGTACGTAATGTGGAGGAAAGTGCCTGAAAGGGAAAAATTGGCACCCCCCCCCCCCCGAATTGGTTGGCGAAGCTACAAAGAAACTCCCATTTTTCAGAAATAAATCTCGCAGTTGAAGAAAAATTGGTCCCGGAAGGGACTCGAACCAGGGACCAACTCCTTTTCAGGCTGGTCGAGCGACCGTCAAACCTAACAATGAGGCTAGCCGCTCACAGGGCGAATGAGTCGACAGCTTGGCGCACTGCGATACTGCATATGGAAAATCAGTTCTCCGGAAGCACAATAAGGTGGGCGACAGTACACGAAAGAGATAAATTTGTAGCCACCCGAATTGTAGCACGAAGCTACCAATGAAACGTATGCTGCTTTCTGAGAAAGGTTCGCAGTTGAAGAAAAATTGGTGCTGGTCCGCGACTCGATCCAAGGACCAACGTATTTCTAGGCTGGTGGATGTACCGTCTGACCTAACAATCAGGATAGCCATTCGTGGAACCACGGTGAATTACTCGACAACTAGGTGCAGTGTGGCACTGAATACGTCAAATCAGCTTTCCGGAAACCCGATGAGGTCGGGGAAAGTACACGAAAGAGAAAAACTGATAGCTACCCGAATTGTAGCACGAAGCTACCGAAGAAACCTATGCGGGTTTCTGAGGAAGGTTCGCAGTAGAAGAAAAATTGGTCCTGGTATACGACTTGAACCAGGCGCCAATGCAGTTCCAGGCCGGTCGAGCTACCATCTGACCCAACAATCAGGCTAGCCCTTCGCAGAGCGAGGGCGAATTAGTCGACAGCTCGGTGCACAGGGACAATGAATATGGCAAATGAGTTCTCCAGAAGCCCGATAAGGTGGGGGAATTTACATGAAAAGGAGAAATTGGCATCCACCCGAATTTAGCACGAAGGCACAGAGGAAGCCTGTACACGTTTCTCAGAAAGGCTCGCAGTTGAATAAAAATTTGTCCTGGATTGGGACTCGAGCTTATGGCTGACACCTTTCCATGCCGGTCGACATACCATGTGACCAAGCCACGAGTCAGATTGAGTCGCCAACTTGGTGCACTGGGACACTGAATGTGGTAAAAAAAGGTCTTTGGAAGGCCCATGAGCTGGAGGGAGGAACGCAAGGAAAATGGAAAAATTCACATCCACTCGAATTGTAACACAAAGCCACAAATGAAACCCATATGGGTATCTCGGAAACAAAGCTTCGCAGTTGAAAAATTCATCCTGCTCCTGAAGTCGAGCTTGGGACTGACGCCTTTACATGCGTGGTCACTCCGCCACCTGAGCTAACGATGATGCTAGCCGATATTTTGGAAGTTTCCTTTCCAGCCTCGTGCTACAATTTGGATGGACGTCAATATTAAGATGAAGTTGTCTATGCCTAGCATCTTGAAAAAATGTGCCCGAAATGTTTATAAACAGAAATCATGGCATCGGCCGATCCCGGTGGTTGTGCAGTAAGAATACAAGCTCAATGGCACATACTCTTGTGAGCGTGGGGACCTGTAACGCACCCTTGAACTACCCATGCCACACGTGGCACCCAAAGAGTTCCTAGGCGCAAGGATAAGAGCAGGAGTTTTTGTCAAAATTTTTCGTACAGCTTTTTCAAAAATAACTGTTAAAAAGTCTAGGTTCCAGCCTCGCAAACGCTCTAGCGGCACTTTTTCGTCGTCGTCTTCTGCTACAGCTGGTTCCGTTGTGCAATATACTATCGTCGGCAGCAATGGCTCGAGCGTCGTCGTGTTCCACAGCTGGCTCAGGTTCCGCTCATCATTCCAGCGTGGTATTTCTCTTCTGTGGTCGTGATGGGGGAGGCCGCGTTTACGGAGTTATGAACATAAAAGTGGTGGGTTGGTGCCTTTATATAACAAATATAGAATAAGCACCATATGGACCCTCTTCGTGGAAATCCCGTGGGCACCACCATGTTTAATCAAGTGGTGACGCGCCCTAACCTTGTTTCAGCTGCCTCCGTTGCCGCCGAGTATGACGCCGGTGCGGCTTGCGAAACATCCGTTTCGTGAGATATCGTAGAGGATGACAGGGTGGATGACACGAAGCTATGGCCACAGCTTCAGACAACATGCGGAAGCCCTTCAGAAGCTGATTAAGTTACGTTCATACTGCGTGAGTAGCCTATAGTGTGCTTCTTTTAAAAGAGAGGCTAAATATATATTCCCTGCTATCCAAACTTTCAGCTCCTAAATTTAATCAGGATTAGGACGTTTTGCTCTTCGTTTCTTATTTCGCAAATATATTGAAGCAGCAGCTTCGCAAATTTGACTCAGTAAATTTCCTTGGTGGTGTAACTATCTCATTGTATGTGCCTAATCGCTCGCCGGTATGCTCAGTTGTGATGGATTTATTCTTTATGCGCGCAAGGCTTGAAACGTGGCCGTTGGATCTATTTTAATACCTCGAAGCAAATATTTATTATCGATAGTGACTCGCTTACTCTTGTGGACCATCACGAAACATTCAGCTTCGACCACTTGTGCGCTGTCTGTGTAGTGCTCCATTTATTATGCGTATATGGGGCGCATATATTCAAGTGTGCGCCAATTCATTCGTTGACACGTTGGCGATAGAGTGGGCATAAGATTCTGTGCCAGTTGGTGTAGATGTGTGTAGATACTGTGCGCAAGACGTACTATGACAGGTAGCAGTGCTACTTCCTTTGTCAATATTTAACAAGCGGTACTCACTCTTACCGACGTTCCGGGGCTGAAATACTTTCTTTCAAAGTTAGCGATACAGTGCTGCCCGATAAGCATAATTATGTCTCCTCGAAGGAAGCTGTAGAACTCGAAGTGCCGCTAGCACATACGCACAGTTACACCAAGAGCCCGCGAACTGGACTTCGCAGATTCATTCCACCCCTCAACATGTCAGTCAGAATATTTTCATGAAACTTTTGCGCACGCCTTTAACCTACACGGTTCAATCTAGCATGATTGAAAACACAGTGCGTTAGCGAAAACTCACATATATTGTGAGTTTGCATTTGTATATTGTATTTCCGACAAATTGTCACACAACAGCAAAGTGGATACGATAATAGTATCGTATTGGCGCGCTGTCGCTGAGGCGAAGTATGGCGCTCCGACAAAAGCACAATCTCATTTCTCTAGAACAAAATTTTAAAAAATTATGGGGTTTTACGTGCGGAAACCACCATCTGATTATGAGGCCCGCTGTAGTAGGGGACTCCGGAAATTTGTACCACATGGTGTCCTTTAACGTGCACCTAAATCTAAGTACACGGGTGTTTTGGCCTTTTGCCCCTATCGAAGTGCGGCGGCCGTGGCCGGGACAATCCCGCGTCCTCGTGCTTAGCAGCCCAACACCATAGCCACTAAGCAACTACGCCAGGTTCTGGAACAAAATGCTCCTCGAAAACAGTCAAGAGAACTTAATTTAGCTATTGAGCAATGCAGCTTCACTGCTCTTCCATCTTCACGCAATGCAAGGTCTCTGAATTTTTCCCATTTCGTGTTCTTTCCTCCACCTTGCGGGCTTGCGCAGAACTGATTTGCGATATTCAGTGCCCCAGTGCCTCGAGTTGTCGACTAATCCACCATCGATCTACCATCGACTATCCTGCTGGTTAGCTGAGATGGCAGAAAGAACGCCCCGGAAAGGCGTTGGTCCCAGGTTCGAGTCCCGGTCCAGGATGACTTTTCCTTCAACCAGGAGCCTTTCTTTGTAAGAAACTCTCATGGGTCTCCATTGCGTCTTCGTGCTTCAATTCGCGTGTATGCCAATTTTTTCCCTTCGAGTGCTTTCCTGCCCCATGCAGGCTTTCGTATAATTGATTTGCCATATTCAGTGTCCCAGTACCTCGCGTTTTTGACTAATTTGCTTTGCGAACGGCTGGCCTCCTGGTTCGCTCACATGGTAGAGCGACCGCGCTTTAGATGCGTTGGTGCCGGGTTTCAATCCCGGACCACCAACAATTTTTTTTTTCAACTGCGAAGTTTTCTTTCTCATAAATCCGCATCAGTTTGCTTTGTAGCCTCGTATTGCAATTAAGGTGGCTGCAAATTTTTCCTTTTCATAAATAAGTGCACCATGCAGTGCTTCTTGAGGAAATAGTTTCTGAAATAATGTTAAATGGCAAGCCTTACTTCAAGCTGCAAGGGATGGAGGAGCAGTGAGTTTTCATGGACATTACGCTGATAGTTCTGTTATAATTTAAGAGAATGAAACGAGTAACTGAGCTAGTTATGTCTGAAACAGGTTATGTTACGTTGGTCCCAGACAGATGCAAGTTTTCACTAAAATATTGAAGTTGAGTCTAGCATAAGTATGAGTTCCTGAAGCCATCTTGCGCGAGCGGGAGTAATCATTCATTCAAGAAAATCGACAAGCCTTGTGAATACAGTGTTAACAGGTTGCAACACACAAACGCATAATCCTGACTCACTTGCACCCGAATACACTCGCACGGATGCGCTGAATTTTTTTTCCCCCAAACGACATCAGACTGGAACGACTGTTTACACAACAGTGTAAATAAAAAATCTAGAAAATTGTACTTTGCTTGCTTATGATGTGTTCGGTATTGTTGGAATGCATTCTATTGCCCCTTTGATGGACCGAAGGGTCTGCAGTATTTCCTAAATAAAAAATATTGCGCTGGTAAGCGAAAGGTGGATGTACATGTACATTTTTTGTACGAGGTCACCACCTTGTCAGCCTGCCATTGACGTGTTTAAATGCCTGTATCGAATGACAGCTAATAATGTTGGTTAGCATGACAAAAATTGTGTCAGGTAATCATCCTACTCGAAGGACCTTGCAGTGTGCAATTTCTGTCACATCCCATGCCGATAGTAGTACTTTTTAGCGGGCTGAATGGAAGCTATGCTACTGTTGGCGTGTGTAGGGCGAATAACTGTACCAGACAACGAAATAAAATAGTAGGGACGTCAGAAAAACAACTTGTGCGGATACAGCCTCAACGTGAAAGCAGCGACAATTTGAAACAAAGCTTCTACAAGCGGCAAATGAAGTGCTCTAAATGTGGGTATTACATTCCTGCAATTTTGGCGCGTGGAGGGAACTGACGGAATCACCTGCCCTCGCTTGCCGATGCTACACGTTGTGACACAATGCGAGTTATTTTATATGTGCGGCCGCTTGTTGCTCAGTCCACTAATAAGCGTATGTGCCATAGTATGCAAATCAGTATCATAACTGTAACGCAACAATTATCGGAAAGAGCTAGTTGCCATTTGCACGATATGTGCCTCACGCTCTTTGGCCAGCTTCGTAGCCAACTTCGTATCATTAGTAGCATGACGACTAATGATAGTCGTCATAATCACGGTGCGTAAACGATAATCACGAAATTATATGCACCCAGTAAAATATCACCGACAAAACACTGTTTGTACCTTCTTCGTTCCTCACTTCATTGTACTCGGCTATCACAATGAACAAACGACAAGCTCAGCTGAAAACACTGGTAAATGAAAACTTAACAGGGAATCGATTTCGTTTCATCACGAAAAAATACGGCACACAGGTGAAATGTTTATAAGGCATTTTCTTTGCTTAAACCAATTTTGAACCGCAAGGAGCAGATATAGATAACCCACATGTCATGATGGATCATCTGAACATTGTATGCAGACAAATTCTGATCTTCAGGCAGCTAGGTAAAAGGATTCGCGAATACTCTTTTGATGTATTTAATCTAAGACTAGTTTTATTTAGGAAAATTGAAGCCAAGTACTTTGCCCGATGAGGCTAGCTTTCCAGATATTCCAAGCATACAGCTATATTAGGCCCACATAAATCACTAAAATATGATCATCATGTATTCTAATTCTAGTTACGGTCATTCCGACGTTTTGGCGCACGTTGTTCTGAAACAAATAACTGATTATTGTATTTTGCCGCATGCTGCTAGGCAGGATATCCTGAATGCGGTACTAGTTTAGCGAATTTTGCTATGAAGTTGCGGCCTTTATACTACATTTCCATAATCAAAGTGTTTATGATTGACTTTATTTAGCCAGGGAGACGCGGTAATTTGTCAATCCTAATTCAGTAATTGAAATCTACCTGAAGTGTCAGTGATGCAGTAGGCTTTATATATATATATATATATATATATATATATATATATATATATATATATATATATATATATATATATATATATTGTAGTGGGTAATATGCATGTGGCACTGTGCGGACTGCCACCGCTGCGGCGCGAGACACGAGCGCGGGTTGTTGATGCGAAGCGCTAGGACTCGTGATCTAGAGCTACCTGCGATCCCTCGAACGAGCTACAATAAACCCCATTTCATTTGGTGGAGGTGCGGGGTAACCTCGCAAACTGGAACTCCGAAGCCGGACGCTACCGACTGCTGCGACCATGCCTGACGAAACCACCCAGGAAGATGCACCACAGCCTCCGACGGTCATCGTTTCCGGTGCATTGCGCCAGCGTGATCCTGCCATCTTTAGCGGCACCGATGATCATGACGTGGAGGATTGGTTGTCATCTTACGAAAGGGTGAGCCAGCATAACAAGTGGGACGACGTCACGAAGTTGCACAATGTGCTGTTTTACTTAACCGGCGTCGCGAACCTCTGGTTCCGAAACCACGAACACGATTTCACAACGTGGAGCAGATTCAAGACAAGTTTCACAGAAGTGTTCGGGCGCCCCGCTGTGCGCAAGCTTCGCGCAGAACAACGCTTACGGGGGCGCGCGCAACATCACGGTGAAACGTTCACAAGTTACATCGAAGATGTCATTGACCTGTGTAAGCGCGTGAATCCGTCAATGGCGGAACAGGACAAGATAAAACACATTATGAAAGGCATTGATGAGGACGCATTTCAAATGTTGCTAGCGAAGGATCCGCGTACCGTGGCCGAAGTTATCAACTTGTGCCAAAGTTTTGACGAGCTACGGAAACAACGCATCTTAGCTCGGCGCCCACCGCCTACGGAAGATTCGTTAGCAGCATTGGTTATTGGCGACAACCACACAACTTTGCTGACGCAAATAATAGAATTTGTGCGCGAGGAGGTCGCGCGACAGCTCCCGATTTTGCCGACCACGGAGAAGCCTTCTCAATATTTGGCTCCAGCGATCCGACAGGTAATTCAAGAGCAAGTGACCGAAGCTCTTCCACCTCCGTGTCAGCCGGCTCTCGTGGCCGCGCCTCTGACGTATGCTGAAGCCGCTGCACGGGCGCCTCGTCTGCCGGGATTCTCGCCTCCGCCTTCAGCGCCTCCCCAGCCGGTGTTCTCTCATCCGCCCTCGCCTCGCCAGCAGGTCGCTCCCTTTTTCAGCGCACAGCAGCAAGGCACAAATCCTTGGCGCACTCCTGACAACCGCCCAATATGCTATGCCTGCGGTACACCGGGACATGTAGCGCGCTTCTGCCGCCGGCGCTTGCCGGCCTTCGTGGGCACCGCGCGACCACCCAGCTCCGGCTTCCGACCATACCGTATGCCTCAGCGACCACCAGCGGAAGTCTACGCTGCTGATGACATACCAGCACCGCAGTCACAGCTCTACAATACTCGTCGCTCGCCTTCCCCTCGTCGACGCTCACTCTCACCCATGCGTCGTAGGCCCAGTGCCAGTACTACTGAGGCGGAAAACTGATTTCCGCAGTTCCTGAGGCACGAACTGCGTCATCGTCGGAACATCAAAGTCCTCGTTTTTCCCCCGCTAACGTTATTGAAGTGTCTGTTGATGGCATCAAATGTCTTGCGCTCGTCGATACAGGTGCTGCTGTATCTGTGATTAGTGAGAAACTTTGCCGTGCATTACGGAAAGTGACCATGATGCCTTCGGTATTATTGCTTAGAACAGCCAGTGCACAACAAGTTCAGCCTGTCGCTATGTGCACTGCCAGGGTGTTGATTCGAGACATTTTGTATTCGATTGATTTCTTTGTGCTAACTTGTTGCTCCCACGATGTGATTCTCGGTTGGGATTTTCTGTCGCGCCATCACGCCGTCATTGACTGTGCACGTGCTGAGGTTCAGTTCTCCGTTCTGTGCGATTTGCCGTCTCACGACTTTCAAGTTCATGATGTTACCAGGATCTGTGTAGCTTCAGATACTGACCTTCCCCCTCACAGCGCGGTATTTGTCCCTCTTTCATGCGCCTCGCTTGCCGAAGCGACGGTCATGTTTTCACCCGCTGCCGTCTTCATTCGCCGCCTACCTATATTGTTGCCTTTCGCCCTCCTCACAATTCACCATGGGGCTGCAGCGATACTGATTTCTAACCCAAATTCGTACACTTTGGCCTTGCACTGTGGCGAGACTATTGGTACCATCCAGACTGTGGACGCTGACGTTATTGTGCATTTCCCTGTTCCCGACGACGTGGATACTGCCAACGTAACAGCACTGGCACCCCATGTGCCATCTAACCGAGTACCACCGGATGTTTTTTGTCGCTCTATTGCCGATGACCTCGAGCCGACACAACGTGAGCGGCTTATTACTCTTTTAAATGATTTTCACGCCTCTTTTGACTGCAACCAAGCATCATTAGGCCGCACCAGTACCGTCTCTCACCACATTGACACGGGACACCACGCACCATTACGCCAGCGTCCGTACCGCGTGTCATCCACCGAGCGTCGTGTCATCGCCGAGCAAGTTGAAGACATGCTTGAACGTGGTGTTATCAAGCCATCCTGCAGTCCTTGGTCATCTCCTGTAGTACTCATTAAGAAAAAAGATGGCTCGATTCGTTTCTGTGTGGACTATCGTCGCCTCAACAAGATTACACGAAAAGATGTCTATCCTCTACCGCGCATAGATGACGCCCTGGATTGTCTTCATGGTGCCGAATTCTTTTCTTCTTTGGACTTGCGATCGGGCTATTGGCAAGTGCCAGTGGCTGAATCCGACCGCTCGAAGACAGCTTTTATTACGCCTGATGGCCTGTATGAGTTTACAGTAATGCCATTCGGCCTCTGCAATGCACCCGCGACATTCGAAAGGATGATGGCCAATCTTCTACGCGGCCTCAAATGGAAGACGTGTTTGTGTTATTTAGACGACGTGGTAGTTTTCTCCCCTGATTTCACCACTCACCTCTCTCGTCTACGCGAAGTCCTTACTTGCCCTACCACCGCCGGCCTTCAACTTAACTTGAAAAAGTGCCGCTTCGGAGCCCGCCAGCTGACCATACTTGGCCATGTCGTGTCCAAAGACGGCGTCCTTCCCGACCCTGACAAACTTCGTGCTGTCGCAGAATTTCCGCGGCCGACTACAGTGAAAGAGCTCCGCAGTTTCGTCGGTCTTTGCTCTTATTTTCGCCGCTTTGTGCGCAATTTTGCCTGCATCATCGCTCCCCTGACGAAGCTCCTGGCTGGCTCTGGTGACCTTCGCGACTGGACTCCGGCATGTGACCAAGCCTTCACCACTTTGCGCCGTCGGCTTACCTCACCGCCTGTTCTACGCCACTACGACCCGAGTGCACCGACTGAAGTTCATACCGACGCCAGCGGCGTTGGTCTTGGGGCCGTCCTTGCACAACGGAAGCCTGGCTTTCCAGAATATGTGGTTGCATATGCGAGTCGTGCTCTCACGAAGGCAGAATCCAATTATTCTGTCACGGAAAAAGAATGTTTAGCTATAGTTTGGGCCTTAAACAAATTTCGCCCTTACTTGTATGGCCGTCCGTTCGACGTTGTGACAGACCACCACGCGCTCTGCTGGCTTGCGTCACTGAAAGACCCGTCGGGGCGTCTTGGACGTTGGGCTCTTCGGATCCAAGAATTTGACATTCGCGTCATTTATCGATCCGGGCGCCAACATTCTGATGCAGATGCGCTCTCCCGTGCGCCCATGCGATCCGCTGAAAAGCCACCTTCACCCATAGAGTGCCCGGTTGCTACGCTTGCCGTTAGTGACATGCCGTCTGAACAGAGAAAAGATCCGTGGATTTTGTCTCTTATTGACATTCTTAGCAGTTCTTCAACGTCTACATGCCCTCGAGCCATTCGTCGCCAAGCCACCCACTTCGTGCTACGGGACGCCATCTTGTACCGCCGAAACTATCAGCCCGACGGTCGCAAATGGCTGCTAGTCATCCCTCGCCATTTGCGTTCCGACGTATGCACGTATTTCCATGCAGACCCACAACAAGCTCATGCTGGCGTCCTGAAAACCTACGAGCGGCTCCGCCAGCGGTACTACTGGCGCGGCATGTATTCTTATGTCCGCAAATACATTCGGTCATGTGCAGCCTGTCAGCGACGCAAGACATCTTCTCATACGACAGGCCCTCTGCAACCTTTACCTTGTCCTGCACGTCCTTTTGATCGGGTTGGCATCGACCTTTATGGGCCTCTTCCATGCAGTGCTACCGGCAATCGTTGGATAATTGTCGCAGTAGACCACCTGACAAGATATGCTGAAACTGCTGCACTTGCTTCGGCTGCTGCTCGCGACGTCGCCGCATTCATCTTACGGCATTTCGTCTTACGGCACGGCGCACCGCGCGAACTGCTCAGTGACCGAGGCCGTGTCTTCTTGTCCGAAGTTATTAATGAGCTCCTCGCCGCGTGCCGCACTATTCACCGCACCACTACGGCGTATCACCCACAAACTAACGGTCTAACGGAACGATTCAACCGCACCCTTGGGGACATGCTCACCATGTATGTTGCGTCGGATCATTCCAATTGGGACGATGTCCTCCCTTTTGTGACGTACGCATACAATACCGCCGTTCAGGCTACCACAGGCTTCTCACCATTTTTCCTTCTTTATGGCCGTGAACCATCCACTACCCTCGACACCGTACTACCATATCGCCCGGATGCCTCTGAATTCACCCCTCTTTCCGAAGTTGCTCGCCATGCTGAAGAGTGCCGCCAACTTGCTCGCTCGTTCACGTCGGATACCCAAGGAATCCACAAAGATCGCCACGACAACGATCAGCCCACACAGTCCTTCGCCGTGGACTCTCACGTCTGGCTTCGGCTGCCCTTCCAAGCTCCAGGCCTTAGCCCAAAGCTTGCTCCAAAATATCAAGGTCCGTACCGGATCGTCGCGTGTACTTCGCCTGTGAATTATGTGGTCGAACCGGTGACGCCATCTCCGGACAAACGCCGCCGTGGCCGCGAGACTGTTCACGTCAGCCGCCTGAAGCCGTACCACGACCCCCTTATCGTATCATCGCCTTAGGTCGCCAGGATGGCTCCTCTTCGCCCCGGGGGAAGTTGTAGTGGGTAATATGCATGTGGCACTGTGCGGACTGCCACCGCTGCGGCGCGAGACACGAGCGCGGGTTGTTGATGCGAAGCGCTAGGACTCGTGATCTAGAGCTACCTGCGATCCCTCGAACGAGCTACAATAAACCCCATTTCAATATATATATATATATATATATATATATATATATATATATATATATATATATATATATATATATATATATATATATATCATCAGCCTAGTACGCCCACTCCAGGGCAAAGGCCTCTCCCATACTTCTCCAACCACCCCGGTCATGTACTAACTGTGGCCATTTTGTCCCTGCAAACGTCTTAATGTCACCCGCCCACCTAACTTTCTGCCGCCCCCTGCTACGCTTCCCTTCCCTTGGAATCCAGTCCGTAACCCTTAATGACCGTCGGTTATCTTCCCTCCTCATTACATGTCCGGCCCATGCACATTTTTTTTCTTGATTTCAACTAAGATGTCATTTACCCGCGTTTGTTCCCTCACCCAATCTGCTCTTTTCTTATCCCTTAACGTTACACCCATCATTCTTCTTTCCATAGCTCGTTGCGTCATCCTCAATTTCAGCAGAACCTTTTTCGTAAGCCTTCAGGTTTCTGCCCCATATGTGAGTACTGGTAACACACAGCTGTTATACTTTCCTTTTGAGGGATAGTGGCAACCTGCTGTTCATGATTTGAGAATGCCTGCCAAACGCACCCCAGCCCATTCTTATTCTTCTGGTTATTTCTGTCTCATGATCCGGATCCGTGGTCACTACTTGCCCTACGTAGATGTATTCCCTTACCACTTCAAATGCCTCGCTACCTATCGTAAACTGCTGTTCTCTTCCGAGACTGTTAAACATTACTTTAGTTTTCTGCAGATTAATTTTCAGACAAACCCTTCTGCTTTGCCTCTCCAGGTCAGTGAGCATGCATTGCAATTGGTCTCCTGAGTTACTAAGCAAGGCAATATCACCAGCGAATCGCAAGTTGCTAAGGTATTTTCCATCAACTTTTATCCCCAATTCTTCCCACTCCAGGTCTCTGAATACCTCCTGTAAACATGGTGTGAATAGCATTGGGGAGATCGTATCTCCCTGCCTAACGTCTTTCTTTATTGGGATTTTATTCCTTTCATTGTGGAGGACTACGGTGTCTTTGGAGCCGCTATAGATATCTTCCAGTATTTTAACATATGGCTCATCTACACCCTGATTTCGTAATGACTCCATGACTGCTGAGGTTTCGACAGAATCAAACAGTTTCTCGTAATCAATGAAAGCTATATCTAAGGGTTGGTTATATTCTGCACATTTCTCTATCACTTGATTGATAGTGTGAATATGGTCGATTGTTGAGTAGCCTATACGGAATCCTGCCTGGTCCTTTGGTTGACAGAAGTCTAAGGTGTTCCTGATTCTATTTGCGATTGCCTTAGTAAATACTTTGTAGGCAACGTACAGTAAGCTGATAGGTGTATCATTTTTCAAGTCTTTGGCGTCCCCTTTCTTATGGATTAGGATTATGTTAGCGTTCTTCCAAGATTCCGGTACGTTCGAGGTCATGAGGCACTGTGTATATAGGGCGGTCAATCTTTCTAGGACAGTGTTCCCACCATCCTTCAACAAAGCTGCTGTTACCTGATCCTCCCCAGCTGCCTTCCCCCTTTTCATAGCTCCTAAGGCTTTCTTTAATTCTTCTGGCGTTACCTGTGGGATTTCGAATTCTTCTAGGCTATTCTCTCTTCCACTATCGTCGTAGGTGCCACTGGTACTGTATAAAGCTCTATAGAACTCCTCAGCCACTTGAACTCTCTCATCCAGATTAGTAACGATATTGCCGGCTTTGTCTCTTAATGCACACATCTGATTCTTGCCTATTCCTAGTTTCTTCTTCACTGCTTTTAGGCTTCCTCCGTTCCTGAGAGCCTGTTCAATTCTATCCATATTATAGTTCCTTATGTCCGCTGTCTTACGCTTGTTGATTAACTTAGAAAGTTCTGCCAGTTCTATTCTAGCTGCAGGGTTAGAGGCTTTCATACATTGGCGTTTCTTGATCAGATGTTTCGTCTCCTGCGATAGCTTACTGGTTTCCTGTCTAACGGCGTTACCACCGACTTCTATTGCGCACTCCTTAATTATGCCCATGAGATAGTATGTATGAGATAGATATATGTATGTATGTATAAATATATGTATATGTATGTATGTATAAATATATGTATATGTATGTATATATATATATGTATGTATGTATATATATATATGTATATGTATGTATGTATGTATATATATATATGTATATGTATGTATGTATGTATATATATATATGTATATGTATGTATGTATGTATATATATATATGTATATGTATGTATGTATGTATATATATATATGTATGTATGTATGTATATATATATATGTATATGTATGTATGTATATATATATGTATATGTATGTATGTATATATATATGTATATGTATGTATGTATGTATATATATATGTATATGTATGTATGTATGTATATATATATGTATATGTATGTATGTATGTATATATATATGTATATGTATGTATGTATATATATATGTATATGTATCTATGTATATATATATATGTATATGTATGTATGTATATATATATATGTATATGTATGTATGTATATATATATATGTATATGTATATATGTATATGTGTATATAATAAAAACCCAGCAAACAAGGACAGCACAGTGAAATTACTTGTACTTACTAATTGAAATACAGAAATTAGACATTGCTAGAAGTGAAAGTGGATGGAGAGACTCACTGGAGATGGTTAACGATCCCATGACTTCGCTTACGCGTGCGACGCCGAGGTTTGTGAGCGGTTGTTCTGGCTAACACTCCCAGGGTTAGTTCTTGCAGCAACACATAAACACCCCGGAAAGCTTATGGGGAAACGGCGCCGCGGTAGCTCAATTGGTTAGAGCATCGTACGCGTAATGCGAAGACGTGGGATCGTTCCCCATCTAAGGCAAGTTGTTTTTCCATCCGCTTTCTGTTCCATTTATTTATACTTTCTTTACTTCAATTAGAATGTACAAGTAATTTTCCTTGTGTTGCCCTTGCGGTTCTGTTTGTTGCGTTGCTATGATATGATTAATGAGAATGGGGTCGCTCGTGTAACCCCACTTCTTCTCGCTCATTATATATAAATATATATATATATATATATATATATATATATATATATATATATATATATATATATATATATAATGTGTGTGTGTGTCATATCATAAGAAGCCAACAAACACTGCCACCAAGGAAAACATAGAAGACATTACTTGCCCAGGTTGCCACCTGCGGCAAGTTGTTTTTTCATCCACTTCAATTTCCATTAATCTATCTTTTCTTTATTTCATTTACTAGGCACAAGTAATTTCTCCTATGTTGTCCTTCGTGTTAGTGTTTGTTGGCTTTTTATAAGATGACTAATAAAAATGGGGCCTCGCCGTTGACTCCCTGACGTCTCGTCAATATATATATATATATAGCGGGGCCGACACGGCAGTTGCAGAGTAAAAGCTCCCGTTGACCGGAGTGTGACAAACGGCTGACAATATTACAAGAAACGTGCAGCCTATTGGTCAGATATTCCGACACAAGTAAACCAAGACCAACGTAGTACTGTGCTGCTTATTAGCTTGATGTGTAGCTTTATTAAGAACGAATGTGCCATAATGGAGCTTCCTTTGCAAAATCTACAACCCGAAATCGTGTTTCCGCAGTAAGCAGTTCTCATTTCTTCAGTTACCATCAAGCGAATGGATTTGTCTTAAACGGCATACAGCGGAAATTGGTAACGATAGCACCTACACAGTTGCTCCAAGATTCTGGCATGAAACCTAGTGTAAAGAACTAAAGAAGAACAGGACATTATGTTATTTTTGTTGTCATGAGTTCTCTGTTACTATTTCGCTTTTCTTTCTCGTGCTTCATACATCAAAGGGTGCTTGGGCGTTGGTGTCGTTTCTTAGTTCATGTCGATATCGTTTGAATTTTTTTCCGTTTGCCTGCGTGTTGCTTTCATGCTGTATAGAATTGTGCATTATAATATGCGAATATAGTAGATAGTGTGTATTAAGTAATATCATATATTGCACTACGAAAACAAATACGATTTATTTCATGTATTTTCGAGACATGGGGCGAGGGAAGAAAAAGCTGCTGAACAGCAGGTTGACGAGCTCCCACCTTCCTTGTTTACACAGGCAACAGCAGCTCATACAATATACATATACAGATCAGCACACACACACACACACACACACACACGTGTTGATGGATATCTTATACATAACTAAAAAGGGTGAAAGAGAATTTCCGTGAAGTATATACAAGTACGAAACGTAGTGTCAGTGTGCATGATTGAAAATACTTCAAATATTTGAGAGAACAGCATTTATAAAATCAAACAGTAGAATTAACAGGTACACACAGCATACAGGTTAAATCTGAGAAGAACTTTCAATAAAAGATAGTGCATAGGTAGTACATTTGTAGCATTTGAGAAACAAAAAAGTAGAAAGAAGGAATTAATTTTTCTCAACGCTATTTCTAAACAACTAAATGAATGTAGTGGGTCATTTCATTCGTTGTTAAGATTTTTCATTTCCCCGTATGCAATATCCTGAAAAAGCTCCTTCAGGGTGAATAAATGAAAAAAATAAAAAAAATGAAAGGGATGGAATTCACTTGGAAGACTAAGTACAACGACTTCTGAATCTGCAGACTAGGCGAAACTTCGCACTCGTCCGGTGCGCTGCCAGCTACGTCCTTGGATGCTCGACGCGTCGTGCAGAAGTCGCCTTCAAAATCGTGGCGTGGCACCCGCAGCTCCTACTGGCCGTGCAGAAGATGGGGCTCATCGACGAGAAGGAAGCCCAGCTGAGAATAGGCGAAGCTGGGCGGTCGAGTGGGCTCTAACGTTGGTGCTGGCAGAAAGGTACCTTTCTTTCTTAAACAATATTCATGTTCCTTTTGGCCTTCGAGAATTCTTTTAGATGTGCTGGAAATCTCCCTATCGGTTGAACCCGAACTGGGACAGATATTATTGCAGATGAAGCTGGACCTTCATTGTTCTCGCGTCTGTGTTGATGAAGCCCATTTTATACTTGCGTCTAGGTTTCGGTCCTGTCCTATGCATCAGAGTTTTCTCACACTATTCTAGCATGTTGGTATTCACTGTGGCAAACTCGACTCGCTATTGAGGATTTTGGTTTTCTTACTGCACCCCATCACGCTTCTGTTTATAGACTGCGCACACGTCTCTACTGCTGTGGTACATACGCCAGTCGAGCACGAGTTTAGAGCTCTGGTGCCTTTGTTTATTTGTATAATTGACTGTAGGAATACAAATTCAATGCCTGCCGCTGAATACATCAGCACATGTCGTTGTGTGAATGCGTTGGTATTTTTGACATCACACCTGCCGGACAGGCTAAGTTGCTTTATACGTCTGCCGGTGGGCGTGGGTTTGATCCTCGGCCACAGCGGTTACGTATTGTTGAGCACGAGATCACGCCTGGCAATGACTAAAGCGTGCTGCTGGGCTACTTGCTGCATGATTAAAGCTTATCTACGTACTTTAATTTATTTCTTTTTATTATTGCGATAGCAAATAGTTTCACACTCCAAGAGCATTTCCACTTTTGCCGTTGTTGATAACCATCGTCGACGTGTACAGACTCCGCCGCCTGCTGTTTTTTCGCTTAGTTCGCGCAGATCCAACCTGCGGCACCAAGGTAAATTCGCTCGCTGCTGTGGCCGTGTTTCCCCATTCCAGCGTGTTCCTAGGGAGTTTCCGCGGACATCGAGTGAGATGTGTGTTCCTTTCGGCACGCGTGACACCGTGGTTGCTAATTTCGCTACTATGATTATGTCTACAACTTTGCACGGCCGATAAAAGTACTATCCAAACTTAATATAGGTGTCCACAAATTTGCTATCGCAATGGATGCTTCGCCTTTCGGGCGAAACTGGGGGTATTCTTATTTCTGAAAGCGTACAGCAGTTGCTCTACGCCTTAGTATTGTTGCACTTGTTAGAGAACAAGCCCAAAAAAACGAAAAATAAAACAGGAAGCATGACCCAAAAATATAACAGACAACGTCGCGCCTGTCATGTTCGTCCCGTACGTGTTATATTTTCGTGCCATTTCTAAATGCAGATTTCAGTCCCTGACACAAAGCGGTCAAAGAAAAGCCTTATCCTTCACTACAGGCTTCTTTCTTGGTTTTAGTGTAGCTTCGGGCCCTTAAATTCCTTACATAAATCAATCAATATTTAAATAAAGGATTTAAAGGAAACTTAAGCTTCGCCTTTAAGAGAGGAGCATGGCAGTATTTAAAAATCCGAGTGAATCTCGCGCTTCACGGCAACTGCACATTATGTAAGAGTCATTTTTACCGGGAAATGCTGGCGGCGAACGCTATGCGTGAAGGCAAGCAATGGCGGACCACAGTGCGGCGGAGTCGAGCACCATCTGAAAATGTTGCAAGGAAGCGGGCGCGCTGCTATGGCCTTCGAGATTTGCCTGCGCAAATCTGAGAAGACATAGCCGCTCTATGAATGGTAGAAACGGTGTTAAGGGGGCTTGTGGTTTTGTTTGTTGTTTTTTCTTAAAATAATTGTTTTCTCGTATAGTCAAACTGCAATCCGACGCTGTCATGTCTGGAGGTTGTGTGTAAGCCGTACCTTACGATTTTTCTACGTATTTTACCTTGAGAAAGTCAATTAGTTCAGCAATTTCCTTGCGCCACGTGGAGGCCCTGCGTGATTCGGCATGCGTGGTGCGAAATTATTTTTGCCGACGCGACATACAACGCTGGCCGTCGGGGGCGGGACGCCGACGTCGGGTCTTCTGTGACACAGGGCCGCAGTTGCTGTCGCGTTGAGAAACAGGAAGCTGGGGAGTTTGCCAAACTCTCCTGCTCAGAACTCGTTTACATTGACAGCACAATGTTATCACAGCGAACACAGCCATCTGCATGATAGCGAGTTGTGTTGTTCGTTTGTCATCAACACATGCTCCTTTGCGGTATTCACTGCGTCGTGTTTGTCCATTGTACCGTTTCCCGCTTCGGCTTCCGAAATACGCGTGCAGGGGGCTTCAGTCTCAGACGCCCCAATGCGAATAAATATTCCTTACAAATAATTTAAGCGCCATTACTTATCCTTGCATGGATGAATTCGAAAGCATTGCGATCTCTGCGCGAATCTTAGACGTTGTGCAATAACGCAAGCATGTTGGGTTCAACTCCCACCAAAGTCGTGGGTTCGAGTCCCCGACTTAACATCGCCTAAATTAACACTAAAAGTCGAGCGCTTCAATTTCCTCTTATTTAACTGTGCCCTGATAACATTGGCCTTAATTAACAGCGAAGGTCGTGGGTTCGACTCCCACCAAACCTCGAGGGTTCGTAGCCCTTACTGTACCATCCTGCCATGGAGGAAAGCAAAAGTAAGGAGAGGCCCGAAAGTCACTTTTTGTGAAACTGAGCGGCGCTGGAAGATGTCGCTGAGCCGTCATCATCTCGTATCAGATTCTCCTATCGTGTTGACGTTTCTCACCTTCGGTGCGCACCCACGCCGGCTTGAGCGGATGTGCGCGTGCCGTAGTGATCCTACCAACGGATCCAATCGCGGTGTATACAATGGCGATACAGTCGCCAGTCATTTTATCCGAGCATTGTGCTATAGCGTTGAAAGGAATTCGAGCGCAGAAGCTAGGTTAGGAACGCAAAGCTGAAGGGGTTTCAAGTGTAGTCTGTCAGTTCTTCGTCCACTATATGGGCCTTAAAAAAAAGCCTATACGTTGCTTTTGTTTTACCGGTTTTTCCCATAATGCACTTCGTAGGAGCGAACATGTCATACTCGAGTTCAATTTCTTCTGTACCGATATGTGCCTTCTTGCAGCCTCTTTTCAAAATTACTCAAATCGGCCACGTAACAGGGCACAAAACAATTACGAAAGGAATTTCCCGAAAAATAAAAAATAAAGCGATCAAGCCTTTGTTTTAGAATTTGTGTTCCGATTAGGAACAGTAAAAACATCAGGATCGTACTCAAGTATAGCCGTCAACTCCAACAAAAGCGTGGAAGAAATGCCTATTATCCCTATTGCAAAAGCCAATATCCAGTGCTATTTAGGATTATGCGCCATTGTCACGCGTCGGATGCTAGGGCGCTGAGCAGACGTGGGGTAGTAGTGCGGAAAGCAGCTCTAGAGCATAAAATCGCTTGTATTCTTGTAATACAGAAATCAAGACACACTTAAAAAAATTGTCTTACTTTACAGAAAATTTGCTCGTAATTTGTGACCGAACACTCTTCCGTAAATTAAGAATGGTCATTTCCGTAGAATGGACAACTGTAAAAGAGAGACCGTAATACAAGATACGAGTGCTTCTGTATCTAGAAAACGGAAGACTCTGTATTCTGAATCTGTACCATACCCGTTAAAGTACGGTGCCTCTCGTATTCAGAAAACGGAACACACTGGGGTTATGCTGAATTTGTACTATAACCGTTAAAATACAGGCGCTTGCTGTATTCAGAAAATGAGTCTGCTACATCTGTACTATATCCGTTAAAGTGCAGGAGCTTCCCGTATTTCATCTTGCAGAGCATATCCATTGTTCGAAGAATGTGCCATCGGGGACAAAATTGCCCAGGACTTGCTAGAGTCGACCGATTTTTATGGCGCACTATTTGCTGGGATGAGCCGTGCTACCATCTGCGTTCGGAATGTGCATACGTGACCCACTGTTTTCAGCGGTCTTGAACAGAAGTGCAATTTGGTCAACGCTCGCACTTCCAGGGTACTTTTGCCCACGATAGTACACCTCCTTTAATGCAAATTTCATGAAGGCAGCTCATAGCCAAAGCAGCAGGTCCCCATTGAGAAAATTGTCTTGCCAAAACACTGACATGGCTGCAGAGATAAAACACTTTGCACTTTGTGATATGAATGCACTTCATAGCATATATACGAAAAGGTGCAACATTTCAGTCCTCAAGTTCTTAGATCACAGAAGCAACTTTATTTTCTTCAATCACTCGTGTTGCACTTCTTCCTGGCGAAAGTCGTTCTTGACCCCAAACGCTTGCAAGGATAAACTTGCTGCTGTTAGGAGAAACAAATAGTATTTGTGAATATCCATCCTAAACAAAGCGGCAATATAGTATAATCACAGAACACGACAAAGAAGTAACTTCTGTGTTAGAAAAACATGTAAGTAGACCAACATTGTTGGAACAAGGGATGTTGCTGTAGCCAACATTTCGACATAGGTGCTTGTCATTAGGGTAGCATATGTTTTCCTTGGCTTTGTTGTTTTGGATTGTGCATAGCTCACTGGCCCCTAGCCTCATTGGGGGTAAAGAAACTGGCACATATAATAGGTCAAGAGAAGCCAAAGAGTTAAAATAAAGGAAGGAAGGGTGTGCTTAGCAGTGCTGATTGTGATGGAGCGGGTATTTGCTAAGAGTAGGGGTGACCAAAACAGAAAACGATGTACACATGTAAGCAGTCATTAATCCAGCAGACCTAATCTTCCCAGAAGACAAAATAGGTATCAAGATAAACAGTTTGCCCTTTGGGAAAGGAAAACGAAGAATTAAGGAAAATAAATTTTGTATCAAGATGCATCTGGTTAAGATCACTGTAAATGGTAAATGAAAGCACATTATGAATATATGTTTTGTTGAAAGTCGATGAAGAAAAGATATATTAACCAAATAATAAAAAATAGGGACATTAAAATTAAACTGGACATGACCATAAAACAGTAAAGAACAGCCTGTGGAAAAAAATGGGGTGGACAATATGATAGCCAGGTGCCAGATTGGCGTAGAGCGCTGTTTATATTCATGCTGCTGTTGACGGCTTCAAGTTTCTGTCTTCCTGTGGAACCTTTGTCTAACTTGAACAAGGAAATGGGTCATTTTTTAAACAAGTCAGTTGAAAGCTTCAGCATTATTATAATGAAATAAAATATTATGGTCAGTTCTTCTGGGTGTGCTTTCATTCACCAGATATTTCCACCGGTGTAAGCTCAAAATTTAATGGTCGAAATGGACCTTAGCTCCTGACAAACCATTAGCTGGTCTTTTTTTCAACACAGATACCTGCACATTATATGTGTTGGCAGAAGTGCTAGCGAACTACACTATACTTGTTGCCACAACCAAAGTGAAACTTGGTAACAGTGATTGAAAAAGAAACCAGCATTCCACAATATTGATTCAAGTCGTCTGCAAAAATTGCTTAGGTTAATGTAACCCCCCCCCCCCCCCCCACGAGACACAATTATACACCACATTGACTCTCATGGTGTGAACCATGCTATTATAACACTAGGCATCAAGTAGAATTAGGTTATAAGAGGGCACAATCCTCTTTGTTAGAGCATCAAATGCGCTTTGCATAAATGCTACATTCCAACTAACAAAGGTGCAGCCGATAGTGACCAATGTATGCGAAAGTAATGACATTCTGTGCAGCAGAATGTTGACGATGAGGTGTTATGCGCAAAAGTGCTCTTTCACACAAAATGACATCCTGCAGTTAAACCTTGTGCCAACATTAGAGTTTGAAATACACCACAGTGGAAAGCAAGGAGTGCTAGATTTGTTGAAAATTACTAAAAATTATTCGATTATTCATTATCCTTACTCTTCGTTAAAGATTCGCAGATTGTTCCCTACGGGTGCTGCAAGCAGGCACCCTGCTTTTACAGTCGTAGCAACAATGATCTGTGGCACAGACAAGAATAAATGCTCATGAAGTTTATGCAAGAGTATACCCTACAAATTACAGCCCATTTCACATTCCAATGTGGTAGAAGAGGAAGGCGACAAAATACATTCTGGTGGATGATGCATACCCCAGAATAGAAGAAACAAGTGTACCCTAACCATTGCTGCTGCCGATGCCTGTGCACTAGCAGTTACATATAATATGGCGGTTACAATTGTTTTTCCACAAGCACTGCCAAGTGCTGCCAGTTTACCAGTACACAGCTGTAATAAATTTAGGGCAAGTTAAAGCTCTCTAATGGATTTATCTCATATGACACAATTGGAATGCAATATTCTGCAAATAAGTGAAGAGCGATGTGCCATCCCATACAATGAAACACTTTTCAAGAATCTGAATCACCACCTGCACTCTTAGGCAGTTACACCCTTTGGAGTGCCCCTTCTGCCACACAACAATAATCGTTATCTGCCTTGATGCGTTTCCTTTCTTGAAAACGCGCGCCCGCTACTTTCCTGTCGGGAATGCTATCATGCTGATACCGTGCATGCCATTCGTTACTGGAAAGTACAGGGCTCGCAGCGTTAAAGAAAGGAAACGCATCAAGGCAGATAACGATTATCGTTGTGTGGCAGAAGGGGCACTCCAAAGGGTGTCACTTTGCCTAAGAGTGTGGGCAGTGACGAGGTAAAAAAGTTTGTTCTGTGTAAAGTAGTGCACCTGTATAACCTAACCTGTGGAGAATGCATTTAGTATCAGCTGTGAAGGTTTCTAATTTTAATTGCACACTGTAAAAACCTCTATGCAGTTTTGCAAAACGCAAACCCCCTACTTTTTTGTTCTTCAAAGCTAATGACACGTAGGGCCATAACATGTACCCAGATTATGGGTTTCATTCCCAAACAATCAAAGTGAATAGCACCACCCTAAGTGTTATGCGCCTTCTGTCTCACATTTTCTGTCAAAAAGTGTTAGCGTCAAATGCTGCGATCGGCAGAGAAACGGATTTCTGGAGCAATATAAGGTATTAGGTACTGTGATCTCAGTTCTTTCACTGCTGTTTAAGCATTACCGGGTCTTAAAGTAAAAAAAACCAGGAATAAATACATGCATAATTACGTCACAAGCCTCATGAGGTATTTAGTAGTCCGGATTATAAAGGATTCCAGATTTACAACGCAGGACAGATTTCATTCCACTGAAAGAGTGGCATCATGCCAATGATTCTGCATTTGGTGCTATATTTATTTCTATTTAGTTCAGTTGGAATGTGTGGGTGTTGTGAGCGATTTCGCTTGACATGTTTTAGATTGACTGTTTTTTAAATTTAGACAAATTTGAATTCGCAAGTAACCTTGTATGACACCAAGAACTTGCTTAGCAGGTGTATTTCTAACATTCGCAAGATATGAGGCTCTTGAATGCATACCTAAGCCTGGGGTGCACGTGGCCCACTAATCTCATCAGAAAGTTTCTGGAACTCATCTACGAGGTTTCTTATGATGAATGTAAGGTTGCTTGAACGGGAGAAACAGGGAATTTAAACAGGTGAATTATGCAGCATAAGAATGATGTCAGGAAGAAGCAAGCATCAAGAAGCACTGTCACTCAATGTGCATAGACTATCAAACGCAAGAATTATTTGGGATGATTTAAAATTCTGGCATTGGAACGAAATTTCTTTTAACGTATATATAAACTCTGATTATTCACTCTACTACCATTACCTTCACCAGAAACATTAATAATCATTATCGTATATATGCCACATCATCCTAGGTAATATTCAAGCCTTCATAAGCTGCTTTTATTACTGCTAATTGTCTGTGCGAAAGAGGTGTCCGTATGAAGACCACATCATATACTTATTACTCGTTTTTTGATAAATGATAAGGGAAAAACTTCACACCAAAAATGCACCGAGCTTGAGCAAGTTCTACGTTTGAAGCTGTTGGTTCATTTTTCCCTTTGCCATCATTCACCCAGCTGGTTAGCTAAGTAGAAAAAAAAGCCGCAGGAGAAAGGCAGGGGTGCCAAGTTAGACTTGTGCCCCAGGGGACCTTTTCACGTTCAATGGAGGAACTGCCTGTGGCCTCGGCATCTTCCTTGAGGGTCATGGCCATGTCTAAGAAACCTTATCTACACAGGCTGCGTAAAGAAGGATAATTTTCTGAGCTAAGTCTTTTTCTTAAAAGAACCCATTTAATTTGTATTCGTGGCTTTGCACCACAAAACTGACACATGACTGGCCACTCAAGACACTTTATGTGTATTCGCAGGCTCATTCCTTGGAAAAACACTTATGTAGCTCACAATGAGTAACAGTAACAAAAAAGTGTATCAGGTGGCTTTCATATTGCTCTACAACTTTTCATTCACACATTTCATTTAATTATTTGAGATATTTATTAACTAATTAAGAATTATGTAATTAGGCAGAATGCAAAAAATAATCAGAGTATCTCCAAGCCATGGCAAACAACATTACCTTCATTTTGTCTAGTTACATCGAATTTACATATTTCTACATCTTGGTGCACGATAGTTAGGACACCCTGTAGATCAAAAAACAATATTGCAATTTTCATAACCATCTCTTGCGTGTTATTGGTGGCTATGGCTGCTTCAAGTTATTCTTTCAGTACGGTACAAGCAGTTTTGAAGTGAAATTGTTTTGCATCGAGGGCGTGTAATCTAGAATAGAAAATCAAGCAAAAGGTCCAGTTGTGCTGCCTATTCAGATGTTTAACTAAGAAGTTGCAGGGAAAGGAAACAGGACACAACACCTAATAAATAATGCGAAATTTGAAAATTTAAACTGGTCAAGAAACCAGTTTTTGAAAACACAGAAAAAAGCCAGCAGCTTACGTTGAATACACCCTTGTTATGTACTCCAAGTGAAGTTGTTACCGCAATGCTTGGGCACCATATGAACATAACAATCAACAACTTTGAGCAGAATATTAACACCACTAAATGAACTGGCCTTTGAAGATTCTTGATCTGAAATGCTCAACGACTTGTTCGGGCGTTTAATCTGTCGAGCTCAATCTGTATTCTCAAAAGCTGGCTCTCGGCCATAATTTCTCTGAACGCAACATCAGCTTAAATCTCAAGATAGGGTTGACCTGTAGATAAAGTGGTTAATACATGGCAAACATCATGAACAATCATACATGTTAACCAGAGGGTTCACTCATGCCGCCATGAAATTGTGATGCAGACACGATATATTGAAGCTGGTTTCGTGAAGTGTTTCATGCTTCCAAGGCTTCTTCTCCAGTTGTGAAAGCTGTCTCCACTAGCTAAATAAGCGATGAGAATAAAAAAAAAGAACTTCAACATGCTCACAATACGTTGGCCATTTGCAAGTAAACAGCAGCCTTTTTGAGCACCCAGGTTGCCTGGTGCAAGTCTACTATGCCACACTACTTGCGTTACCCAGCACTAGTCACTTTAAAATGCAATGTGTTCAGCGCCCTTTCCCTCTGTTCTTCTGCTTTGGAAACAGTTTACCATGTGTTCAGTAGGCGTTGAGAAAGGGGACAGAAAACACTGTGCACCACTGATTTCTAATATGTTTGGCTGGATGCAGCACAGCGCACCGGATGCAGGTCAAGCCAGTGGAAATGCGGTGTCATGCAGGCGCTTGTCCTGGAAGCAGGGCATATGGTAGACTAACTAGTGCATGCGATCAGATAATATTGCTGCCAAAAAACTTTTCTTTGTGGTTTTTCACATTTTGGTTTTCACAGGTCTCTACATGTCTGGTAAGCGCTTTTATGACAATCTGAAACCGTATACGATAGTGTTCTCTTACATAAATCGTAGTATCACGAAAGATCGCTTTGCACTTCCATATGTTACAATGTTGAGCCAAATGGGAACCTGTGCCAGTTGGTATGGATCGCTTATGTTCGCAATATTTCGTGATACTACGATTTTGAAGAAGAGCCGTGATAACACCGCCACAGAGTTATCGGAAGCTTTCTTCATACAGTCATTGGGGTCACAGTGCATTAGTGTGCTTTCTTTAACCTTGTACAGTCCTCAATGTGGTTTTTTTGGATTCTGTCGCAAGAGTGTGCTCTTGTGATCAGATGCTGGTGGTTCCTGTACATGGTGTTCAAAGCGCATGTTCTTCTAGATTCTGCTGTCTACCAAGGAGGGACGCAATTAAGTGATGTCAGTTGAGAGTAGCGCCTTGTTCCGGTCGTCTTTCTTGTGTCCGTTGTCTTGCGCTAAAAAGCAATTATGTATTCCTTGTGTGTGTTTGAAGACACCTCCACACGCAGTAGCGATTCCAGTATTGCTGCCCAGTGGTTTAGCTCGCCGCAGTTTTAAGTGCCACAAAATTTAAGGAGAGAAACCTGCCTTATAGTCTTGTTGCAAACAAGAATATAACGTGAAGTGCATTTTGAGGCCAGAAAATATAGAAAAAAAATTCATGATGCACCACTGTGCAGGGTTTTATAGCAAAGTCAAATACATATAGTGTAAATATCACACTATGATGGTACACCCAATGGTGGTAATCTGTAATAATATAAAAGGTGCCTTAATGTTACAACAAAAGTTGACATTGCTTAATAATAGCCCTGTAAAAATTTAGCCTGCAGGGGCACCACTTGGTTAAACAATAGTGATGTAATGTCTATGTACACAAGTATTACCCACGGATTTCTGCCATTGTCCAAATGGAATAAATGAATGGGTAATGCTTGTATACATAGATATATCTCTATTGTTTACCCAGTGGGTAAACCAAGTCTGCCTCATATAAGAATAAAATTAAACCATAAATTATATATAGTCACCCTAACAGTATTACCTCATTTGAACTTCACACTGAGTAGACGCCTGTTGATGCCAGCTTCCCCCAATGCTAAACTGTGCTGCATGCTTTGCAGAGGAATTATAGTGGTATCACTCAACTCTGAAGCTATTCAGGACTGCAGCATTGTAGAAGATATCTACAAATGGTCCCATTTCATGTATAACAGCCTCAATTGCTTGCACAACTTACCAAGTGCAAATTAAAATTACTTCTCCTTGTTTAGCATTTTCGCCTGCTAGACCACAATCCAATGTCATCAATATATTAACATATCACCTCAAAGAACCTAATTTGCCTTATAGATTAACACTTTCGCATACTGCCACAGCTGCACTCTGTCATATGCGTTGCAATCATAAAGGAGTGCTTGTCGACCAGCACTCCAATGTCACTAACAGTGATCACCTACACAGCTAAGTAGATGGTCATGATTCAGGTGGCAAACAGCTAAGAGAAAAAAACCACTCACTTTGAGAGCTACAATACTGCGATAACTTGAAAGAGATGGACCCATTGCAGGCAGCAGACCTCTTCTCAGCTCCAGCACAACAGCAACTTGCCTTTCACTAAAAGAAAAGATTGATTAGTAATGATAAGTTACCTTGTTTTTACTGAGTATCAATACAATCTGACTTTCATGCATATCCACTCTCTGCTTTAGTAATACAATTTAGTAATACAAGTGAATCATTCGTAAAATAAGTCTATGATGATACCATTCGCTTGTCTTGTATGTCCAATTTTTTTTCGCACTGGTACCCCGTTTACTGCTTGCTTACTGACACGAATGCCTTGACTGCCCAGACATCATTCGAAGCAACACATCTTGCTGCACCGCAGAAACAGCAAGGAAACACAGCAGAGCAGCCAGAGCGAATAACTTTTTTTCTGGTCACAATGAAAACGTGCACCCAAGCAAGAAAGTAACGATCACAGGTAATGAGTGACTGCTATTGCCTCGAACGTTTATTTCCTAATTTTAACAGAAGTTCTTGTATCGGATACAGCATGCTCTCAAGCCAATATAAGAGTCAATACAAGTGCGCAACTGAACGCAGTTTTATTCTACGCTTTTAAGGCGAGTGAGCAAAAGGTTAGAAGTACCTCACGGAAATTGCGATTGAGCCGATCGCGCTACGACTGGAAACGATCTGAAAAGATAGGGTGATCCCTTTCCCCATTCATGCGTCATTTTTGGCCTGAGACGTTGCATAGTCGTCTTTTGAAACAATATTTCTGTTCGCGATGCCGGCTTACCACACATCATTTTAACACCTACGTTATGCAAACCAAATAAGATTAAAATGGGCTTACCTCATAAGCAAGTTACGAGCGCGGGTAGACTGTTGAACACCCGTTGAG